>NW_024717310.1:0-11037 GCF_018991925.1 Homarus americanus | reverse complement strand
TCATCATGCTGTAAGATGCAGATACGCTCCAAAAAGTATGTTTACGATTTTGTGTTAGACGATATGACACAACAGACAAAGGATTTTGACGACCCTACCGAGACAACAGGAGTCACAGTGTTCATTTTGAAATTCATCGGTCTCCTCCATAAAGGCACTTTTGGAGTGTTTGTTTACAACTCCTAGTGGTTAATGTGATGCAGCAATGTACAGCTCATAGTCCATAAGGTGTTTCTTAGGCCAGACCCTTGAGAGTACAGTGGGTGGTTACACTACTCACCTGCCTTACACTCTCCCTGATGCTTTTGTTAGATGTTGAAACAGGAACTGTGGATCAACCTGTACAGCTTCTCCTTTTACTTTCACACAAACAATAGATTTAACATGTTGCCTAAGTACTTTGATGAAACAATAAGCACAAATGTGTTATCGTTATGATCCGCCATATGTGATTATATTGCCAGTTGATGTGGGCCCGACCTTGTTTTGACACACTGACTGGCCTCGTGTTAATTTATTCTCACTTAACATACTTTTTTCGTACCTGAACTCCTCGACCGAACGCTCTTAAAGTTTGTAGAGAAGTTGAAACGAGTCTTATTGATATTCGTGTAGGCAGATTGATAGAGGTCCCAGCAATAAGAGAGTACAGCCGGGTCCTGCTGGAGACACTGAACACATTTCAGTTATTACATCTGGAAATACACGATCACTCACCAAAGAAAACGAAGACAATTTTACCAACTAATATGGTCGAGGTTCTGTAGATATGGACCACAGCTCACGTACGGTCGCTATCTGATCTTCTCGACCAGTGTAACAAGAAAGATCTTTACAAACACTATAATATGTAGTCCACGTGCAGTGACTCAGTAATAACTTATTGCTCCTTTGATTCAAGTGTTCGACAACAAGCCGAATATGTTCCCTCTGTTCCTTTGACTATCTTGTGTGTACGATCTTGTGGACTGGGGCGTGATCACGATCAATGGTTGTCCCACTCACTCACTCACTAGGTTTCCTGCCATCTCTTACCCATGAAATTAGATTAAATCTGCCCTGTCGTATCCTCTTTACCTATCCTATCCCCCTTGTCTCTATTAACCTTAATATATCATCACTCTCTCTCCCCTACTCTCCTTCCCTGCTTCCTCTACCACTATCTCCACCTCCTCTTTCCTTCCCCTTCCACAATTATTATGTCCTCATATCTATGTCTGTCATTCTCTTTATCTGTTCCTACTTCCTTCACTATATCTCTCTATCCCCTCAGCCTAAATCACAATGGCTACAAGAACGAGAGCTTGTGTTGGTAAAAGAGGAATTTTTGAACACCATGACAAATGTATATTTTTTGATGACTTAGGGAGAACGTGTGGCGTGATTAGTGTAGAAGAGGAGATTGTCATACCCTTCTACCCAGTCTTGTTAGTCTCTTATGCCCCACCCTGCCAGTCCTCATACCCTACCCTTCTAGTTCCTCATACCCTACCCTACTAGTTCCTCATACCCTACCCTGTTAGTCCCTCATACCCTACCCTGTTAGTCCCTCATACCCTACCCTGTTAATCCCTCATACCCTACCATTCCAGTCCCTCATATTCCACCCTACCAGATCCTCATACCTCACCCTTCCAGCCTGTCTTTGTGTCCCAACCAAATTAAGTTCTGTAAAAATCTACCTGATGTCTTTCACCTTCCCTTACCATCATCTCCCAATTGGTTGTCTTGTAAATAGTAGATCGATGCCCTGGAGTCTCTGGTAGTTTCAATAAGTCTGGAGCCCAACTCATTAAGGAACTTCAGGGTGCTGGCATGCTGGGGAGGGAGGGAGAGGGAGCTGCATTATGCTGCCATGCAGGGGAGGGAGGGAGAGGGAGCTGCATTATGCTATCATGCTGGGGAGGGAGGGAGAGGGAGCTGCATAATGTTGTCATGCTGGGGAGGGAGGGAGAGGGAGCTGCATTATACTGTCATGCTGAGGAGGGAGTTAGGGAGAGGGAGCTGCATTATGCTGTCATGCTGGGGAGGGAGGGAGGGAGAGGGAGCTGCATTATGCTGTCATGCTGGGGAGAGAAGGAGAGGGAGCTGCATTATGCTGTCATGCTGGGGAGGAGGAGGGAACTGCCTGCATTATGCTGTCATGCTGGGGAGGGAGGGAGAGCGAGTTGCATAATGTTGTCATGCTGGGCAAGGAGGGAGAGGGAGCTGCATTATGCTGTCATGCTGGCGAGGGAGGGAGAGGGAGCTGCATTATGATGTCATGCTGGGAAGGGAGGGAGAGGAAGCTGCATTATGCTGTCATGCTCGGGAAGGAGGGAGAGGGAACTGCATTATGCTGTCAAGCTGGGGATGGAGGGAGAGGGAGCTGCATTATGCTGTCATGCTGGGGAGAGAGGGAGAGGGAGCTGCATTATGCTGTCATGCTGGGGAGGGATGGAGAGAGGGAGCTGCATGCTGTCATGGGGAGGGAGGGAGAGGGGCTGCGTGCTGTGTCATGCTGGGAGGGGAGGGAGAGAGGGACTGCATTATGCTGTAATGCTGGGAAGGGAGGAGGAGCTGCATTATGCTGTCATGCTGGGGAGAGGGAGAGCTGCATTATGCTGTCATGCTGGGGAGGATGGAGGGAGCTACGTTATGCTGTCATGCTGGGGGAGAGGAGAGGGGCTGCATTATGCTGCTCATGCTGGGGAGAGGGATAGAGAGGAGCTGCATTATGCTGTCATGCTGGGGAGGGAGGGAGAGGGAGCTGCATTATGCTGTCATGCTGGGGAGGGAGGGAGAGGGAGCTGCATTATGATGTCATGCTGGGAAGGGAGGGAGAGGAAGCTGCATTATGCTGTCATACTCGGGAAGGAGGGAGAGGGAACTGCATTATGCTGTCAAGCTGGGGATGGAGGGAGAGGGAGCTGCATTATGCTCTCATGCTGGGGAGAGAGGGAGAGGGAGCTGCATTATGCTGTCATGCTGAGGAGGGATGGAGAGGGAGCTGCATTATGCTGTCATGCTGGGGAGGGAGGGAGAGGGAGCTGCATTATGCTGTCATGCTGGGGGAGGGAGGGAGGGAGAGGGAGCTGCATTATGCTGTCATGCTGGGAAGGTAGGGAGAGGGAGCTGCATTATGCTGTCATGCTGGGGAGGGAGGGAGAGGGAGCTGCATTATGTTGACATGCTGGGGAGGGAGGGAGAGGGAGCTGCATAATGTTGTCATGCTGGGTAGGGAGTGAGAGGGAGCTGCATTATCCTGTTATGCTGGGGAGAGAGGGAGAGGGAGTTGCATTATGTTGTCATGCTGGGGAGGGAGGTAGAGGGAGCTGCATTATGCTGTCATGTCGGGGAGGGAGGGAGAGGAGGTCGCATTATGCTGCATGCTGCATTAATATGATGCAGCATAACTCCAGCAGTCTCACTACAGCTTTGTATGTTTACTGTATGTTTACAGTCGAATGAAAACCTGAGAGACTACTCAATATAAGTCCTTTCATTATCATTGTCACGGACACGGACACAAGAATTCAATGGATCTAAGTAACGAAAATAAGGAATAATTAAGTTGTTGTCAAAGACTTTCATATGATTATTGTTTATAACTGAAGGTCTTGGAACTATTTTATCACAACAAAGAAATATAATGCAGTAAAACATGGACAGTGACGAAGTACAATAAAGAACAAACACAAACTGTGACATAGAGAACATCCAAGATACAGGAAGGCAAACAATAGTAAAATGACAAGGACAGTCATGAGGACACTGAAGGTGAAACTAACAAAAGATACCTGGAGGAGTTGTTATAAATATTGATTTATGTTTTTAACTTTTTGTACTTTTTTGAAGATTTTGTTTTCTCCATAATACAAAAATATCGGTTAATATTCGTTTTTATTCCAATAGGTATTTGGCATTTTTTTACCATTATCACTGGGATTATTTTCAGGTTAGGTCAGGTGAGGTCAGGTAAGGTAGGTTAAAGAATACCAAAATACAAAAAAAAAATATCTACCAATTGGGGAAATTGGGATGAAAAATTTTTTTTACCCAATTTTCTCCAAGAGGTGTAAGATGATCTTGCAGCTTCATACAAATTCACTAAACAACAATAATAATCCAAGAGTTAGTAAGGCATCACCTGGTCATGTTAAGCCCACCTGGTGAAGATAAACATGTTGGTAATGTTTGTATCGTGACTGAACCACCTCACACAGCAGCCCTGAGGCTTTAGGCCACTGACTTAAGTGCTTACATTATACAAAATAACGCTCTGTAATGGCCGATGATGCTGTTTTGGTTGTCTAATTGTAGTTTCCAACACGGTAATTACAGCAGGTATCTTTTATTATCCTGCCATTAAAATAATTAAGTGAATTTATAGACTTACGTAACATCATGAAAGTATAAACCGATGAATTAAAATTAAATAATTATCTTATAAAACAACTAATCTATTTAATTTTCCTTTGAGAGTTAAAGGGATAAAATACACACTAACTGGAGTCTAACTAACCTGGTGTGACTCCTCTCCGCCCCACCCAACACATAATCATCCACTCCAGGTAACCTTACACCGCCTAATGGAGCCAAACCTAATAGAATCACACCGAACTTATCCAAATAAACTTTTCAGTGGGTAACCTTGACTCTACCACACCTTGGCTTTAGACGCTAGTATAAGTCTGGCTGGAGGGACCGTAGTCATTATAAGGGAAGCTTTTTAATAATAGCCATTACCTGCCTCCCGTTAACACTAATGAAATGTTCCTAAAATTAAACAAACTACAATTAAATCCAAATCCTTTTGAATATTTACATAATTTACTGGAGTGTTTCATTATGTTAGTGTGGGGGGCGTTTGTTGTGGCCGGGACTCCTCTTCAGATAATATAAATACAGATAATGTTGTTTTAATAAGTAATCTCTTAATGAAAATGTAGAGAAAATTGGTCAACAAATCTTAACAGTTATCCTGATTTCTTAAAGAACAATAGAGGAATAAGAAGAGGAGGAGGAGGGAAAGAAAAGAAAGCATAAAGAAAACAATATAACAAAGATGAACAACAGAGAAAAAATGAAGAGTAAGATGAAAGAAACTTAGACTGATCAAAAAGACGTATAACAATCTGATTAAAACTAATCACTATATTAGATCAGATCAGATCAGATCAAGGTTAGGTTAGTTTTGGTTAGATAAGGTCAGGTTAGGCTAGGCTAGGCTAGGCTAGGCTAGGCTAGACTTGTTTTACACAAGGTTAGGTTAGGTTAGGTTAGGTCAGGTTAGACTAGGCTAGCCTAGGCCAAGGTGGGTGGAGCTTTGCTGACGTCAGCAGGCAGACTTCCTCGCCTACCTCTCCCCTCTTATAAACAGAACATTTTATGGTTCTATATACTGTACTTTGTTATCTCAGTATCTCACATAGAAAATAATACTAATAGAGAGTTTAATCTTGCATATAACTTTAGCTAAGGACACCAGTCAGTGTGGTGGGTGATACACAGAAGGAAAGGTTAAAAGAAAAACAATGTATTTCAGTTATAGTCTTGTATTTAAATAACTGCAGCTTAAGATAGGGTAATGATGACTATATATACAGTTGCCTACAGGAGTTCTTTTCCTCCCTGTTTGTCCATTATGCTAATAATGTAGACATGAGGTGACAGGAGTTATGACTTCATATGATAAGTGTTACAGCCACTGACAACAGATTATCAGATTATGGGTGGTGGGGGGGGGGGGAGTTAGAGCAGGTGATCACAGGTGCTGCCTTTGCCTCCAGGTGTGAGTGATGTGACAGGAATTATGACCTCACAAGACAATTGTTACCTTCACTGACACTTGTTTCATCAAAAGATTAAACACGTAGACGTTTACAGTCATCCATAGACTCACATTTATGGTACAACAGTTGCAGAAGTGCATGCAACACACCTGGTTCCACATTGAGCTGAGAATCCAACGATGCAGTGTACTGATAGATGGGAAACGAAATTGACTTCTATCAGGCAAGTAGTGATAAGCTTTCGGGCTTAAGCTGCGAAAGGTCAGTACTCGACTGATATCCTCCTCAGACCAGTATATTACAGGGACACCAGTTGAGAACAAAATCACTTGGGAAGAGAAAAAAAACTACTAAAAACATCATTAGTCGCAGCAGTAGCCTTGATAAAAGTATTTTCTCTTTGGTCTTGCAAATAAATCCTCTCCTTCTCCCATCCTTTTTTTTTCTCAGTGAGAGGAACATCTCTCTCCCTCCTTACATCATCCAGTTCACGTTGTAAATCCACAGTGATCAGAACTGGTCTCTCTTCCTCTGACTTGTCTGCTACTATTAATGTTCCTATGTCCAATAGGGCACAGAGAGAGAGAGAGAGAGAGAGAGAGAGAATTGTAACTATGTACAATTGCCTACAGGATAACCTTTCCTCCCTGTTGTGCTCATTATATTAATAATGTAGACATTAGGTGAGGTTCTTAGATTAGACTTTTGTGCAAGAGATAGGAAACGTAGGACTTAGGTGTGTTCTCCTGTGGCTGGGATAGGGCATAAGAACATAAGAACATAAGAATGGAGGAAACTGCAGCGGGCCTATTGGCCCATACTGGGCAGTCCCGTTTACACCCAACCCCTATTGCTCATATGAGCATCCAACCTATGTTTGAAGCAATTCAGCGTATTCGAGTTAATGATGATATTTGGTAACTTGTTTCATTCATCCACTACTCTGTTTCCAAACCAGTGTTTACCTATTTCACGCCTAAATCTAAATTTGTCTAATTTAAAACCATTGTTACGAGTTCGCTCCTGGTTGGATAATTTGAGTACCTTTGTAATGTCCCCTTTGTTTAGCCCTGTCTTCCACTTATACACCTCTATCAGGTCGCCCCTCGCTCTACGTCTCTCGAGGGAGTGCAAATTAAGATGCTTTAACCTGTCTCTATACTCAAGGTTCCTAATGCCCGGGATTAGTCTTGTCATTCTCCTCTGAATTCTTTCCAAGATTCTATATCCATTCTGTAATACGGTGACCAGAACTGAACTGCGTAATCCAGGTGTGGTCTCACAAGAGCAAGATACAGTTTTAGGATGACCTCGCTAGTCTTGTAACTAACACTCCTTTGTATGAACCCAAGTACTTTATTAGCCTTGTTACGAGCAAAAACACATTGTTTACTTGGCTTAAGGTTCCTACTTATCATTACTCCTAAATCTCTCTCGCAGTCGGATTTCTCTATGGCATCGTTGTTCATCTGGTATCTGGTTTCCCTGTTTACATCTCCTATACTGAGTACATTACATTTGTCGACGTTGAATTTCATCTGCCATTTTTCAGACCATTCGAAAAATTTGTTTAGATCTTCCTGTAGTTTTGCCGAGTCCTCGTCAGATTTGATAACACGTCCTATTTTAGTGTATCCCAACAAATTTATTTATGTTGCTGTCTATGCCGATATCTATGTCGTTTATGTATATAATAAATAATAATGGTCCAAGTACTGAGCCTTGGGGAACTCCACTAGTGACGTTGCTCCAATGGGATTTAGTGCCGTTAATGCTCACTAGCTGTTTCCTGTCCTGTAACCACGCCCTAATCCATTTTAGAATATTACCTTTAATGCCATGTGTTTCTACCTTTCCTATTAGTCTTTCATGGGGGACTCTGTCGAAGGCTTTGCTTAAGTCGAGATATACCACATCATAATTGTGCCCCTCGTCCACCGATTCGAAAACTGATGAAAAGAATGTTAATAAGACTGAACAAACAGAACGTCCGGCTTGTGAAGCCATGCTGGAATCGTGATCAATCAGTGCTTCTCCGGTGATTTCAGATAAGTTTGAAATGATTGCTTCAGTAATTTGCCTACTAATGATATTGACTGATTGGGGCGGTAGTTAGAGATGATGATCTATCCCCCTTCTGAAAATCAGTATTACATTTCCTTTATCCTCAGGATTCTGGTACTACCTGTTTTTACCCAAGGACATGTTAAACAACTTTACTAAAGGGCATACTAAGCTCTTCCTTACATTCCTTTAATACTCTGGCAAATATCTCATCGGGACCAGGTGACTTATTAGGCTTTAGTTTGTCTATTTGCTTACTAACATCATTACTAGTCACTACTATCTCACTTAATTTGGTTTCTTCACTATCTCTGAATAGAGTCGGTGCCTCGGGTATCATGTTTAGATTTTCGGTGGTGAAAACTGTTGAAAAATATTTATTCAAATTATTGCTCATTTCTCCGTCGTTATCAGTGAGCTCGCCGGAGTCTGACCGTATTGGTCCAATCTTTTCTCGTGTTTTAGTTTGATACATTTGGTAGAATCCTTTGGGGTTTGTCTTCGCCTCCCTTACTATCCTTACCTCATTATTCCTCTTTGCTTTCCTTATCTCGGTTTTAACTCTACTCGCCAATACCCTATAATAGTCCCGGAGGTGAATTTCGCCACGATTTATCCTTCTACCTATAGCCTTCCTTTGGCCAATGATGTTCTTTAAATAATTATTTATCCATTTAGGGTCATTTTTGTCTGATCTGAGTTTTTTGTATGGTATGTTCTGCCTTTGTGCATTAAGTAACTCACTATTTATCATTAGAACACAAATAATCTCGAATCAGATTATCTCGAATTAAGTGTCATCTCCTGTCCAGGTTTGGTTCCGGCCAACCTTCCCCTCTCTCAGCTGCCTCTTTAAACTGTCAAGTTTGCCCTTCTGAAATCTGGTACTTTAGTGGAATTTTCATACGTCTGCCCTGAAAAATCTGCTGGAATCGAATTTCTTTGTGATCGCTGTTTGCAAGTTCGTTCCCTACCTCGACATTGCTAATGAGGTTTTCTCTGTTCGTCGAACTAAATCCAGTATATTATTACCCCGTGTGGGTTCGGTTATATGTTGACTTAGGAAACAGTCCTGGATCGTCTCGAGAAAATCCTCTGATTCTGAGTTACCCGTAAGGACAGTCCAATCTATTTGGCCAAGGTTAAAGTCGCCTACTATACAGACTTTGTTGTGTATGGAAGCCCTGCGCATTTCATCCCAGATATGTCGCTCATTGACGCTATCAAGATTGGGGGGGTCTATATATTATCCCTGTGATTAATTTTTCCCGACCGTCGCTTAATTCTATCCAAATTGTTTCTGTATTCCTCTCAGTTTTTATTTCCTTATTTATTTCACACTTCAGATTATCCCTAACATAGATTGCTACTCCGCCTCCTTTCCTGGTCTGCCTATCGGTATGGAACAGTTTGTAACCCGCAATTTGGTATTCGACTGGTAATTCACGTGTGTCTAGGTTGATCCATGTTTCAGTGAATGCAATTATATCGATTTCTTCGGTACATTCCAAGGCCTTAATATCATCCATTTTGTTTCTCATACTTCTACTGTTCGCGTAGTATACATTTAAGTTAGTCGTGTTCTGAGTCCTTCCCTTACCGCGTTTAGTTTTAAACTCCCTGTCTAATTTAGTTTTGTCATCATTCCTAACACTATTTCCCTGTAATCTTTCGCCTTGTTTACCCGCTCCCACTGCAGTCTCCTCCACCCCCGTGCTCCTATGTTCTCTTAGCAGTTTAAAGACTTCGATATCTTTTGAACTGCCCCCTCTAGAGCCCCAGCCAGGGTTGCTACTCCATCCCTAGACAGGTGCACCCCATCCCTAGCATAAAGGTCCCTTCTGCCATAGAAGTTGTCCCAGTTGTCAATGAATGGGACTGATATTGACTTGCAATATCTGTCAAGACGGTCGTTAACACCAACTGCCCTTGACAACCATTCACTGCCAACTCTCCTTCTAGGCAGGACACCGCATATGATAGGGATCCCTCCCTTAGTCCTAATACGATCTATGGCTGCCTTGAACTTATCAAGAAGTTCCTCGCTCCTACACCAGCCAATATCATTGCCTCCTGCACTGAGGCAGATAATGGGTTTGTTCCCATTACCAGACAAGATATTGTCCATCCTGTCAATTATATCCCCCACCCCAGCTCCTGGCAAACATACCCTCATCCTATTTTTTTGTTTTTACCACAAAAGGCCCTGTTCATGTACCTTACCTGTGAGTCACCAACAATTAAAGTTTTTATACCTTCCTTGTCATCCCTGTCCCTGACTGTACTAACGTCCAATTCGTCTATCAAGGGACTGAACGGGTTGGTACACTTAGCTGTTGTTGTCGTTGTTGTCGTATCCTTTGAGTGCTTCTTGACCACCAGCTTGGTCCTCCCACTACTCACTGAGAGGATAGATAGAGTCTTGTCAGGGGAAGTACCAATCCGGTAGTGTGTCTTAGAGTAGGAGGCAACGACATAGGAAAGGTTAGGAGTGAGGAACTTTTCAGCAGGTATAGGGAGGCATTAGAGAAGATTAGTGATAGGGTAGGGAACCCAATAGTATGTGGTGTCTCGTCTAGAAGAGGAGTTGGCGGTGAAAGGCTGTCCAAGGCAATTGCTATAAATTGCCGACTGGAATAAAAAAAACATTGTGTAAGCAATGGTTGGGCGTTCATTGATAACTGGCGACGATTCTACGGCAACGACTACCTGTACAGTCGTGACGGGGTACACTTGTGTGGAGCGTGAAATTGTCACTCCGAAGGGAAGTTTCGCCAGTAGATAGAGGAGATGAATTTGCCATTGAATATGTTACGAGTTGGGGATTTAGAATATAGTTATACGTCTACCCAGATCCCAACAGGTAACAAAAAAACAAAAAAACAAAGACAATCGGACTATAAAAGGGTAGACAAAGGATGCGAGTTTTCGTTGTGTATAATAAAGTACCATAAATCCCTTAACAAAATATTCAGCTTATAAATTACCCTTAACCAAACTTAACTTAACATTAACAGTATATACATATTAATAAAACATAAAACAATTATGAAGCAAGTGGACGTGGGGGAGGCAATACAAAATACAAGTACTTAAGTGAGGAGCTGAGATGGCTGACGAGTAAGGCTGAGTATTGTAGAAGACGGTAGGTAGTCACTGTCCGTAGGTTTAGAGGATAGATGATCCTGTGGTCACTTCC
>NW_024717309.1:0-8810 GCF_018991925.1 Homarus americanus | reverse complement strand
TAGCAACACAAACAATAGCATTCATTAAAATATATACTGTTCATAGGAAAACCAGGTAGGGTATTCATGAATTTTAAGGAGTAGCTAGCCTAATTTCTATCACGCTTCTTGCTGAACATAGTTTTACGTGATGGAATGGATAAACATGAATTTTAAAGAACGAAAATAAAAATAATCCAAATGAATAACAAATAAATAAAATATTGTAATATGTGGAGGCCCCCAGATTGTGGAGGCCCCTGGGCAGCTGCCCACTTTGCCCACTCCTGAATCCGGCCCTGAACAGTGCTTCAGATAAACTCTGGCAATTTCACTTCAGCTAAAATTCCTTCAAACAAAATTACACACTTGGAGATGTTCGGGGTACATGGTTCTAACTACAGGAGCGAACATAAACACCTGTAGAGTTCTGTAGGTTCTATTCAACGGAAATATACAAGGGTGAGCTTACAAGCCCAAGTAGTCCTTACACTCCTATAGGGGTCAACTGACCTCTCTCTGACCTCTCAGGCGACATGTGGTAAGTGGTACATTAGCAGCTTCCAGGTATCGCCAGGCACATTTATCTAAAGCCCCGTCCACACGATCGAGCACTGCCTGACGGGTACTCGCTTAATGCCTGTTGTTCTGGCAAAATTGACGGGCAAACCAACGGAGTGCCCGTGGTCAAGCGAAATCACCAAATAAGGCCGTCTGCCTGGTGGTTTGACCGTTTGCTGCCGGGTCCATTCTCATGTAGTTAGTGAAGTCTTTCTCATGTTCACCTTGAAGTTCACGTAAAAAAGCGGCATGACTTCCCTTAACTTTTCGTTGAGATAACCATTCCTTGCACCATTCCATTTTCTGTTTTTTCTTCTTTTTGCACACTGTAGCAATTATTATACACAGCGCTATAGTCTTCGATTTAACTGTCCTGCGACACACCATGGTGATCGTACCGCAGCAGCTACTGCCGACCACCTACTAGCTACCAGCACCTCTGTGTGTACGACGACACACAGGCTTTGCCTGGTAAACGGGCAAAGTCCGCCGGGCGCTGTTCGATCGTGTGTACGGGGCTTTAGCGTGTGGTGACATGAAACAGGGGCTTTGCCACACGCTACTGACTGGAAAAGTAATGTATATATATAGAGTACATATATGGTATACATACAACATACATAATATACATACACCTCCCCCTCCCCCCCCCCATACGCTCATAGCAAAGCCTTGAGCGGACCTTTTCCTGTGGATCACACCCGAATGCCTTCACACACCCTGTGACCCTCACACACTCTGTGGCCCTTAGACACCCTGTGGCCCTCGCACACCCTATAGCCCCACGCGCTCTGTGTGACACCTCATACACACTAACACTCATACACCCTGTGGCCATTACACATCCTGTGTGAGGGCCACCAGGTGTTAGAGGGCCACCGGGTATGTGAGAGACACCGAATGCGTGAGGACCACCGGGTGTGTGTGAGGACCAGAGGGTTATGTGAGGTCCACAGGGTTATGTGTGGCCCATAGGGTTATGTGAGGCCCACAGGGTTATGTGAGGCCCATAGGGTTATGTGAGGCCCACAGGGTGTGTGAAGGCATCTGGGTGTGTGAGGGCCACCGGGTGTGTGAGGACCACAGGGTGTGTGAGGCCACAGGTGGGCGCCACAGGAAGGCCACAGGTGTGTGAGGCTTGAGCAGGAGGCACACAGGGGAGGAGCCAGGAGATAAGGGAGGGGACATAGGGGAAGGGGCTATAGGAGGTCTAAGGCAGGCTCAGAGGAGTATGAGAAGCAATAAAAGTGTGGAGGCTTACAGGCAGTGTGTGGGAGGCTACAGGGGTGTGGGAAGGCCAGGTATGTGTGTATGCAACAGGGCTTGGGGAGGCTACAGGTGTGCTAAGGTCACAGCAGTGTGAGGCCACATGGCTCAGAGAGGGCCACAGGTATGTGAAGGCAACAGGGTATGTGAGGGCCAGAGGATATGTGAGGGCTATAGGGTGTGTAAGGGCCATAGGGTGTCTAAGGGCCAGAGGGCATGTTAGGCCCACAGGGTGTGTGAGGGCCACAAGATATGTGTGGGCCACAGGTTGTGCCAAGTTTACAGGGTGATTGAGGGCCAGAGGGTGTGATTGTCACAGGGTGTGTGAAGGTCGCAGGGCGTGTGAAGGTCACAGGGTGTGTGAAGGCAACAAATTGTGTGAGGGCCACAGGGTGTGTGAAGGCCTCAGGGTATATGAGGGCCACAGGGCATGTGTGGGCCACAGGGTGTGTGAGGGTCACAGGGTGTGTGAAGGCAACAGATTGTGTGAGGGCCACAGGGTGTGTGAGGGTCACAACATGTGCTGGGGCCAGGTGTGATGGCATCGGCACAAGCAGGGGTGGCGGGAGGACCACAGATTGTGTGAGGACCACAGATTGTGTGAGGGCCATGGAGTGTGAGAGGGCCACAGGATGTGTGAGGCCATATCATTTGTAAGGGCCAGAGGATGTGTGGGAGCCAGAGGGTGTGTGGGAGCCAGAGGGTGTGTGGGAGCCAGAGGGTGTGTGGGGGCCAGAGGGTGTAACGGCCATTATTCGCCCGGATCAAGGTGTGTGGCGTTTACAATAGGTCTCACCTGACCAGTACACTCAGGCTTAAGCCACAGTCACCTCCAGCTTATGTAAACCGACAATAACCACAGACGTCTTTTATTATATACAAACTTGTAAAGTACAATGTGTTCATGAATGCCTCACCAAGGACCTTCTCGTGCGTTCAAATACTGAAATTGAAATTGAAATATTTTATAGACAATAAAACTATTACATCAAAAGGACTATGCAGTATACTACTCCCACCCTCACCTATACCATCCCTTTCTGGGGCTTACAAAAAGTTATAAATATTATAAGAACACATGAATTATTTACACCAATAAAATAGTTCATTTTGACATGAACGCTGTACTACATCAATAGAACAGATAATTTAATCTTATATAAATTTAAAGGTCATCATAACCTTGAAGCAAAATTTTTATACAATGAAAAAATAATAATTTGTCCATAATTTTCAGTAATATTTGTATCCCAATCATAGTCTCATTATAACAGTATCAACAGATGGTAAGTTAGTCCCGTAAGTTACATTGGTGTTTTGTAACACATACAAATAATGCTGAAAACTCTCGCTACATATGGCAATCACTTCTCTTTCAAATACCGAGAGAGGAACTTAATGGTTTGTGTGGTAAGGTTGGCCACCTTTTAAGAGACACTGGGCTGATTGATTGTGGTAATTACATCCCTGGCGACGCAACAGCGTAGGTTGTATTTCGCCGAATTAAATTTAATGTTTAAAGGACTAAAATAAAATATTGCAAGTTAAAAACATAATAAATAAAATAGAACTTTCATAAAAACCATTTAAACGTTAATAAATAACACTCAAAGCTTGTGTCGAAGGCCGGCTTCCTCCACATAGCCGGCTGCTCACTAGGCTCCTCACTACTTATCAGTTATCACAACAAATATTTTTCGAAAGTTTGTTATTCGAGAAGTTTATTTTCCTTAATGATCTGAAGCGTCTATGATTTTCGAATCAATGACCATCCGAAACTTTTCAAACAAATTGAATCATTCGATGAAAGAACTTTCGAACAAAGATAACTAATGTTGGAAATATTTCACAACCAAGAATGATGATCTCACAATTTTTCTCAAAGCAGAAGATATGAAGCTAACGTATGGTAACGAAACATACCGTAATGATCTTTGGGAAATTTCGGTAAGGTTAGGTTAGTTTTGGTAGCTTCGTATCATCAATAAATGATTGGTTTTGGACTCCTGGAGTTCAGTCGTGGTACTATTTTTAACATTACTTTCCCTAAACCGAGACACTACTCAGTGCCGCGCGACACCTTGGGGCGGTGCATGGACGCTCACCGCTCTCTGTGACTTTATTAATTGTATTGGTAATTTAATGCAGCGCGTTATATGATGAATTTACACGCTGTGATCACACACAGAAGACCTCCTGGGAAAAAAGTTGGATACATATGGTGAAGTGTTTACTAAGTGTCTTAACGGTGAAGGAAAGTGGCAGGACACCGGGTGCACAACGCCTTCTTGAGGAGTCAGGTAAGACGCTGTTGTTGTGTTTTAAAGGAACAATAAAAAATCTTGTATCTTTAATGGGAAAAATTTCCTCAACCTGGTGTTAAGGCTGGAACACACTCGTTAAATATTAGCCTTTTCGTTTTCCCTTGTTCGTGTTAAGAATAAAAACTGTGTTCCGCTCGGACCGCCATCTTGGACCGCCTAGTTCGCGTTCCTCCTCCCCGTTTATTTTTTTTCTGCTCTATTATCGTTTCGGTCATCCAGCGAATTTGCGGATTTTAAATTCCCAACGTTATGTTGGGTGAGGGTAGGATTTAATCAGGGGTTTTCGATGGTTTTGGGGTATTATTTTACTTTCGCACATAGCGTGGGTGCGTTCATAGTATAAGCTTGTTTGGTATATATTACTAAAATTATCTTTGTATTTGTCATAATACCCAGAGTTTATTGATTGGTTGAGCATGTATGCATGTTATTTAGAGTAACTCGGCAACAATTTTGATCTGATAATTGTGTGATTTTGTTTGTTTACGTTTATAATTGAAAATGGACTACTAAATGTTTAAAATGATTGAACTTAAACTTTGGGTGGATTTTGGGGAAATGTCATGTAGGCGTCCGTGTTTTTGGTGAAGATCAGTTGAAGGTCAAGGGGATGCGATATATAAATTGTGATCATAGATACAATCGAAATAAAAAACTAAGAATAATTCGGACTAAATTGGCAAGTTATATCATAATTAAGAGTTGCTGTCAATGTGAGGCGTTTTTTAAGAATACAGTAACCCAGTTCCGCCCGGTGTTCTGCCCCAGGAGTAACTCACCCAATACTGGTGCAGTTTCTAGACAGGTTAGCGTAGACACGAGCCTGCAGTTGGAGCGGAGGTCTTACGCTGTGCCACAGAACCTCCGCCTTGGTGATATTAGTTCCCTCCTGTGACTTCGGTTAATCCATCTTCAGTGTCCGGTTATACCCCCTCATGTGACCCGTTATACCTCTTCCTGTGTCCGGTTATACCCCCTCCTGTATCGGGTTATACCCCTTCTTGTGACCCGTTATACCTCTTCCTGTGTCCGGTTATACCCCCTCATGTGACCCGTTATACCCCCTCCTGTATCGGGTTATACCCCTTCATGTGACCCGTTATACCTCCTCCTGTGCCTCGGTTATAACCCAACTATGAGCGGCAGTAACCATGACTGTTATCATTACATTACAGAAAAGGTGATAGTGATAAAAACTTTCCCTGGCGCAATGTTGCAGGTATATATACAGTTTTAAATACCATGTGACCCAAACGTTCACTTGCAATAATACTGAAAAACTATTTTTAGTTCGTATATTGGAAACAAATATATTTATGATATTACTGTGTATATAATATATAAATGTTTTACACACACGTCAAAGTGACACCAGGACACAAGACTCGTGGCTCTTATGGTTACTGGGGCCAGACTTCAGCATCAATAATCTGTTTATGTCTTCCCGTTCAAGAAAATACTTTAAACTAAACTAGACTAGAATTCAGAATAACAGCAAATTAAATTACCGTATACAATTAACTTCAATGCATGTATACTATGTTGGTTTCCTAGTGGCTACTGTACTTGCATATTATATTAAGCACGTGTTATTGTTGAAAATTTGTTGGTGTATTAAGGGAATTACCCGGGCACAGGTCCCTGACCCACATGGGGCCTGGGGGGGGTAACAAAAGGCAAAAACAAATTGCATCATAAAAAATGCTGAAATAAAACAAAAACAAAAAAACAAACAGATCAGGAGTGACAAACGATAAATATGTTGTGTTGTAAGAGAAACAATTGAGACCCTTCAGCTGTGTGTAAATGAGGTAGAAAGTCAGTCAAGATCAGCAAACTAGGACTTGGTCACAATACTGTTACTATTAAGATTTAGCTCATAGATGTTCACTATCTCTGGCTGAAATATGGCATGGATATGAGCATGTACCTCAGAAGTGTTCGGAAGGTAATATTTTAGGAGGATGGACCTCCACTGCCAACGGTGGATAACTCCTTCAACAAAAACACGTCTGAGTTGGTGGCAGACTCAGACCTAAAAGTGGGTCCCTTGTATCCCACTGCAGTTTTTAATTCAGAGAACTGATGTTTGGTAACTGCCTTGTCGTGGTGAGGAGCTTCAGTTCTCTCGATCTAGTAATCACTGTTGGTGGGTGTTTGTTGACACTGGTAGGACCACCATGGCGAACTGGTTGCTGGTGAGGTTCTTAAGTGGAATTTATTTTTACACAAGAGACAGTGAACGACTCAAATTATGAAGTCTGTCTCTGAGTCACCTGTTTCGTGCACTTTAGATATATCAGAAACACCACCATACAAAACTACCACGAAAAGTCTGAATGAATAACGTTGAAATCTATATCATCCTTACCTACAAGATCCTCAAGTGTAGATGTCAAATATTGCCAGTAGTGTCAAGAGCATTTTCTCCACAACTGTACGGAATATTGAGAAGCTTTTGCGTTAGTGAGAGCTAAAAGCTTGGAGAGACCAGTAAGTTGTCTCGGGTCGTTTCCTTCAACTGGTAAGGAGGTGAGGGCGAGAGGGCAAGACTGGTCAACTAAATCGTGGACCAGTCTTGCCATACTTGTGACACTGATCGTATTTCTTAAATCTTTTCGTTCCATTTGCGACCACATGTTTACGACCTCACGATTGTCTGAACTTCTGTTCGACTTTTGGAAACTACGACTACTTGTACACATGTGTCAGAGTTCTCAGTTAAGACTTGGACAACACAATGTTCTGTGGTAAAGAGTACCAAGTATCTTCGTTATAAACAGGTAAAAATATAAGATATGATAAAGTAAAGCATCGACAAGCTACATGTTTTATCTATTATGATAGTCATCAGGTACGAGTCGATAAATGAGACGTCCAGATATTACCAGGTGCTATCACAGAAACCCTCCAACAACTTGGTGTGTTAAGTGAGGTGCTGTTTGGTTAGGTATATGTATATATATATATATATATATATATATATGTGTGTGTATACAAGTTGCTGGTCCAGTCCAGTCCAGTATACTGTACGTGTCAGAAAACAGAGGAGGACAAGTGATCTCGGGCCCTTCGTGCCCGGTGAAAGTTTGAACGCTTGTGCTTGGCTAGCGTACAGCGAATGAGGGTGCGGCAAGTCTGTAGACCTGCATGGTTAATTCGGGTGCGCCAAGTCCGTAGACTTGCATCGTTTTCCATCGTAAATTAAATTGTTAATTAATGCCTTCCTAAAGAAATCATCGACATGGGACCAGGTTTGTTCTATTCTACGAATTTTTTGCGATTTTTCCACCAAGTTTGATGAAAAAATATTGTGCCGTTTCCGCTACCCAGAACATATACACACGGCTACTCCTATAGTATCTTAGACAAGTGATTGTGGGCCCTTCGTGCCCAGTGGCGAGTCCGGTGGTACAGTTTACAGAGGCGTGAAAGTTCGAACTCTCGTGCTTGGCTAGCGTACAGCGACATCGTTTTCCAGATGGTCGTGGTTGTTGTAATTATGGTCGTGGTTGTTATAATCATGGTCTTGGTTGTTGCAATCATGGTCGTGGTTGTTATAATCATATAATCATAGTCTTGAGTTATGAGTCATAGTCGTGGATATTATAATCATGGTCGTGGTTGTTATATTCATGGTCGTGTATTATAATTATATTTATGGTATTATAATCCTTTGGTCGTAGTTGATATAATCATGAGTCGTAGTTAATCATAATCATGGTCATAGATTGATATAATCATAGTCGTGGTTACTATTGCATCATCCGCCCAACCCTAAATCGTGGTCATGGTTATATAATCATAGTCATGGTTATTAATCTTGAGTCATGATTTATTATAATCATGGTCGTGGTTGCTATAATCATAGTCGTGGTTGTTATAATCATGGTCGTGGTTGTTATAATCATGGTCGTGATTGTTATAATCATGGTCATGGTTATATTCATGGTCGTGCTGGTTATAATCATAGTCGTGGTTGTTATAATCATAGTCGTGGTTGTTATAATCATGGTCGTGGTTGTTATAATCATGGTCGTTGTTATAATCATATTCGTGGTTGTTATAATTATGGTCGTGGTTGTCATAATCATGGTTCGTGGTTGTTATAGTCATGGTCGTGGTTGTTATAATCATGGTCCTAGTTGTTATAATCATGGTCCTGGTTATTAGGTACTGTAAGTATGTAGTATACTATAGGAAGGAAAAGAATAAAATTTAGAATAATTAGTTAAAGAAATATTCGCCATAAGGAGAGGGTAAAATCATAAAAAAAAAATTATTATGAATCACCGATGATCATTCTGAGATAAATTATATTATGAAGAGAAGTGACCTTGATTCTGGTTAGATTAGTCACCATCCGCTAAGTCATCACCTGTGTTAAGTCATCATAGTCGTCATGTGCGTTAGTCAGTTTTAGGCCCATCTCACACGACTGACCGACCATCGATGTTCTTTCCGCGCGAGGGTGTTACTTTTTAATGCATCTTATTATTTACGCTGGTGGATGTAAGACCAGCAACCTCACTGACGCAGCTATGGTCAATTTGGTGTTATACTTGTTTATAAATGCCTTCTAATCTGTCTCAAGTCTGTCCGTCCTGTCTATTATCATCCCAACTGCCTGTGGGGGAGTTGATCCTGTAGGTGCAACAGCAGCAGCAGGTGGTGGTGATG
>NW_024717308.1:0-18076 GCF_018991925.1 Homarus americanus | reverse complement strand
CAAGATTTGAACCCACAATCTTATAATTGTGACCGGGGGACGCTACCTCTGGGCAACCAGGACAATAAAAGCAGTACTAGACTCTGCTATATTTCACACAAAGCCTGTTCAACGAGCTTATGGCGCCGTGAAACTCTAATGGGGACCACCCGTGCCGCTTAAGTGTTCAGACCAACATTTTACCAAATGCGGCTTCGAAACACGAGGATCCATATATATTTCATTAGCCCAATAAAGCACGCGGACTTCTTCATATAATCAACACCTCACCCCACCAGGATTTGAACCCATGGTCTTATAATTGTGACCGGGCGACGTTACCTCAGGGCCACCAGGAAACTAAAAGTATTCCTAGACTCTGCTATATTTCACACAAGGCCTGTTCAACAAGCTTATGGCGCCGTGAACCTCTAATGTGGACCACCCGTGCCGCTTAGTTAATCAGAGCAACATTTTACCAAATCCGGCTTGGAAACACGAGGATCCATATATATTTCATTAGCCCAATAAATCACTCGGACGTCTACATATAATCAACGCCTCACCCTACCAGGATTCAAACCCACGATCTTATAATTGTGACCTTGGTATGCTACCTCTGGGCCACCAGGACAATAAAAGCAGTCCTAGACTCTACTATATTTCACACAAAGCCTGTTCAACGACCTTATGGCGCCATGAACCTCTAATGGGGACCACCCGTGCCGCTTTGGTGATCGGAGCAACGTTTTACCAAATCCGGCTCCGAAACACGAGGATCCATATATATTTCATTAGCCCAATAAAGCACGCGGACTTCTACATATAATCAACACCTCACCCCACCAGGATTCAAACCCACGATCTTATAATAATTGTGACCCGAGGCCTTTACCTCCCCAGGACACCAGGACAATAAAAGCAGTACTAGACTCTGATATATTTCACACAAAGCCTGTTCAACGAGCTTATGGCGCCGTGAAACTCTAATGGGGACCACCCGTGCCGCTTAGGTGATCAGACAAACATTTTACCAAATGCGGCTTCGAAACACGAGGATCCATATATTTTTCATTAGCCCAATAAAGCACGCGGACTTCTTCATATAATCAACACCTCACCCCACCAGGATTCGAACCAACGAACTTCTAATTGTGACCTGGGAATGCTACCTCTGGCCCACCAGGACAATAAAAGCAGTCCTAGACTCTGCTATTTTTCACACAAAGCCTGTTCAACGAGCTTATGGCTCCGTGAACCTCTAATGGGGACCACCCATGCCGCTTAGATGATCATAGCAACGTTTTACCAAATGCGGCTTCGAAACACGAGGATCCATATATATTTCATTAGCCCAATAAAGCACGTGAACTTCTACATATAATCAACACCTCACCCCATCAGGATTCAAACCCATGATCTTATAATTGTGACCGGGGTATGCTACCTCTGGGCCACCAGGACAATAAAAAGCAGTCCTAGACTCTACTATATTTCACACAAAGACTGTTCAACGACCTTATGGCGCCATGAACCTCTAATGGGGACCACCCGTGCCGCTTAGTTAATCAGAGCAACATTTTACCAAATCCGGCTTGGAAACACGAGGATCCATATATATTTCATTAGCCCAATAAATAGCTCGGACGTCTACATATAATCAACACCTCACCCTACCAGGATTCAAACCCACGATCTTATATTTGTGACCGGAGTATGCTACCTCTGGGCCACCAGGACAATAAAAGCAGTCCTAGACTCTGCTATATTTCACACAAAGCCTGTTCAACGAGCTTATGGTGCTGTGAACCACTATAGGGGACCACCCGTGCCGCTTAGGTGAACAGAGCAACGTTTTACCAAATGCGGCTTCGAAACACGAGGATCCATATATATTTCATTAACCCAATAAAGCACGCGGACTTCTACATATTATCAACGCCTCACCCCACCAGGATTTGAAGCCACGATCTTATAATAGTGACCGGGGAACGCTACCTCTGGGCCACCAGGACAATAAAAGCAGTCCTAGACACTCCTATATTTCAACAAAGCCTGTTCAACGACGCCAGTGAACCTCTAATGGGGACAACCCCACGTGCAGCAGGTGATCAGAGCAACGTTTTACCAAATCCGGCTTCGAAACACGAGGATCCATATATGTTTCATTAGCCCAATAAAGCACGCGGACTTCTACATATAATCAACACCTCACCCCACCAGGATTCGAACCCACGATCTTATAATTGTGACCGATGAACGCTACCTATGGGCCACCAGGACAATAAAAGCAGTCCTAGACTCTGGTATATTTCACACAAAGCCTGTTCAACGAGCTTATAGCGCCGTGAACCTCTAATGGGGACCACCCGTGCGGTTAGGTGATCAGGCAACGTTTTACCGTCGCGGCGAGAAACGCGAGGATTCAAATATATTTCATTGGCCCAATAAGCACTGGGACTTCTGCATATAATCCAACACCTCCTTTACCAGGATTCCAAACCTGTCCTGGTGTGACAGGGGTATACTGCCTCTGGGCCACCAGGACCAAGAAATACAGTCCTAGACTCTGTTATATTTCACACAAAGCCTGTTCAACGAGCTTATGGCGCGGTGAAACTCTAATTGGGACCACCCGTGCAGCTTAGGTGATCAGAGCAACGTTTTACCAAATCCGGCTTCGAAACACGAGGATCCATATATATTTCATTAGCCCAATAAAGCAAGCGAACTTCTACATATAATCAACACATCACCCCATCAGGATTCAAACCCACGATCTTATAATTGTGACCGGGGTATGCTACCTCTGGGCCACCAGGACAATAAAAGCAGTCCTAGACTCTACTATATTTCACACAAAGACTGTTCAACGACCTTATGGCGCCATGAACCTCTAATGGGGACCACCCGTGCCGCTTAGTTAATCAGAACAACATTTTACCAAATCCAGAAACACGAGGATCCCATATATATTTCATTAGCCGTAAATCACTTTCGGACGTCTACATATAATCAACACCTCACCCTACCAGGAGTCAAACCCACGATCTTATATTTGTGACCGGGGTATGCTACCTCTGGGCCACCAGGACAATAAAAGCAGTCCTAGACTCTACTATATTTCACACAAAGCCTGTTCAACGACCTTATGGCGCCATGAACCTCTAATGGGGACCACCCGTGCCGCTTAGGTGATCAGGTCAACGTTTTACCAAATCTGGCTTCGAAACACGAGGATCCATATATATTTCATTAGCCCAAAAAAGGACGCGGACTTCTACATATAATCAACACCTCACCCCACCAGGATTCAAACCCACTGTCTTATAATTGTGACCGGGGTATGCTACCTCTGGGCCACCAGGACAATAAATGCAGTCCTAGACTCTGCTATATTTCACACAAAGCCTGTTCAACGAGCTTATGGCGCGGTGAACCTCTAAAGGGGACCATCCGTGCCGCTTAGGTGATCAGAGCAACGTTTTACCAAATCCGGCTTCGAAACACGAGGATCCATATATATTTCATTAACCCAATAAAGCACGCGGACTTCTACATATAATCAACACCTCACTCCACCAGGATTCGAACCCACGATCCTATAATTGTGACCGAGGAACGCTACCTATGGGCCACTAGGACACTATAAGCAGTCCTAGACTCTGCTATATTTCACAAAGCCTGTTCATGACTTATGGCGCCGTAGACTAATAGGGGACCACGAGGTGCGCTTGGGTGATCAGACCAACATTTTACCAAATCTGACTTCGAAAGAAGAGATCCATATATATTTCATTAGCCCAATAAGCCATGAGGACTACATTTTAATCAACACCTCACCCCACCAGGATTTGAACCCACGATCTTATAATTGTGACCGGGGAATGCTACCTCTGGGCCACCAGGACAATAAAAGCAGTCCTAGACTCTGGTATATTTCACACAAAGCCTGTTCAACGAGTTTATGGCGCCGTTAACCTCTAATGGGGACCACCCATGCCGCTTAGGTGATCAGAGCAACGTTTTACCAAATGTGGCTTCGAAACACGAGGATCCATATATATTTCATTAGCCCAAAAAAGCATGCGGACTTCTTCATATAATCAACACCTCACCCCACCAGGATTCAAACCCACGATCTTCTAATTGTGACCGGGGAATGCTACCTCTGGCCCACCAGGACACTAAAAGCAATCCTAGACTCTGCTATATTTCACACAAAGCCTGTTCAACGAGCTTATGGCGCCGTGAACCTCTAATGGGGACCCCCCGTGCCGCTTAGGTGATCAGAGCAACGTTTTACCAAATGTGGCTTCGAAACCCGAGGATCCATATATATTTCATTAGACCATTAAAGCAGGCGGACTTCAACATATAATCAACACCTCACCCGACCAGGATTTGAACCCACGATCTTATAATTGTGACCGGGGAACGCTACCGCTGGGCCACCAGGACAATAAAAGCAGTCCTAGACTCTGCTATATTTCACACAAAGCCTGTTCAACGAGATTATGGCGCCGTGAACCTCTAATGGGGACTAACCCGTGCCGCTTAGGTGATCAGAGCAAAATTTTACCAAATGCGGCTTCGAAACCCGAGGATCCATGTATATTTCATTAGCCCAATAAAGCACGCGGACTTCTACATTTAATCAACACCTCACCCCACCAGGATTCGAACCCACAATTTTCTAATTGTAACCGGGAAACGCTACCTCTGGGCCACCAGGACAATAAAAGCAGTCCTAGACTCTGCTATATTTCACACAAAGCCTGTTCAACGAGCTTATGGCGCCGTGAACCTCTAATGGGGACAAACCCGTGCCGCTTAGGTGATCAGAGCAAAATTTTACCAAATGCGGCTTCGAAACCCGAGGATCCATGTATATTTCATTAGCCCAATAAAGCACGCGGACTTCTACATTTAATCAACACCTCACCCCACCAGGATTTGAACCCACGATCTTATAATTGTAACCGGGAAATGCTACCTCTGGGCCACCAGGACAATAAAAGCAGTCCTAGACTCTGCTATATTTCACACAAAGCCTGTTCAACGAGCTTATGGCGCCGTGAACCCCTAATGGGGACCACGAGTGCCGCTTCGAAAGAAGAAGGATCCATATATATTTCATTAGTCCAATAAAGCACGCGGACTTCTACATTTAATCAACACCTCACCCCACCAGGATTTGAACCCACGATCTTATAATTGTGACCGGGGAACGCTACCTCTGGGCCACCAGGACAATAAAAGCAGTCTTAGACTCTGCTATATTTCACACAAAGCCTGTTCAACGAGATTATGGCGCCATGAAACTCTAATTGGGACCACCCGTGCCGCTTAGGTGATCAGACCAACATTTTACACCGTCTGCTTGAGCCGAAAGTCATATATTTCATTGGCCCAATAAAACGCGGGACTTCTACATTTTAATCAGCACCTCACCCCCACCAGGTTGAACCCACGATCTTATAATTGCTTGACCGGGGAATGCTACCTCCTGGGCCACAGGACAAAAAAGCAGTCCTAGACTCTGCTATATTTCACACAAAGCCTGTTCAGCAGGCTTATGGCGCCGTGAACCCTAATAGGGGATTACAGCGAGTACCGCTTAGGTGATCAGAGCAACGTTTTACCAAAAGCGGCTTCGAAACCCGAGGATCCATATATTTTTCATTAGCCCAATAAAGCACGCGGACTTCTACATATAATCAACATCTCACCCCACCAGGCTTTGAACCCACGATCTTATAATTGTGACGGGGGAATGCTACCTCTGGGCCACCAGGACAATAAAAGCAGTCTTAGACTCTGCTATATTTCACACAAAGCCTGTTCAACGAGCTTGTGGCGCCCAGAACCTCTAATGGGGACCACCCGTGCCGCTTAGGTGATCAGAGCAACATTTTACCAA
This sequence comes from Homarus americanus, assembly GCF_018991925.1. Taxonomy (NCBI): domain Eukaryota; kingdom Metazoa; phylum Arthropoda; class Malacostraca; order Decapoda; family Nephropidae; genus Homarus; species Homarus americanus. The sequence goes on along the minus strand of NW_024717308.1, from coordinate 12,174 downwards.
ATGTGGCTTCGAAACACGAGGATCCATATATATTTCATTAGCCCAATAAAGCATGCGGACTATTCCATATAATCAACACCTCACCCCACCAGGATTCAAACCCACGATCTTCTAATTGTGACCGGGGAACGCTACCTCTGGCCCACCAGGACAATAAAAGCAGTCCTAGACTCTGCTATTTTTCACACAAAGCCTGTTCAACGAGCTTATGGCTCCGTGAACCTCTAATGGGGACCACCCATGCCGCTTAGGTGATCATAGCAACGTTTTACCAAATGCGGCTTCGAAACACGAGGATCCATATATATTTCATTAGCCCAATAAAGCACGCGGACTTCTTCATATAATCAACACCTCACCCCACCAGGATTTGTACCCATGGTCTTATAATTGTGACCGGGCGACGTTACCTCAGGGCCATCAGGAAACTAAAAGCATTCCTAGACTCTGCTATATTTCACACAAGGCCTGTTCAACGAGCTTATGGCGCCGTGAACCTCTAATGGGGACCACCCGTGCCGCTTAGGTGATCAGAGCAACATTTTACCAAATGCGGCTTCGAAACCCGAGGATCCATTTATATTTCATTAGCCCAATAAAGCACGCGGACTTCTACATATAATCAACACCTCACCTCACCAGGATTTGAACCCACGATCTTATAATTGTGACCGGGGAATGCTACCTCTGGGCCACCAGGACAATAAAAGCATTCCTAGACTCTGCTATATTTCACACAAAGCCTGTTCAACGGGCTTGTGGCACCGTGAACCTCTAATGGGGACCACCCGTGCCGCTTAGGTGATCAGAGCAACGTTTTACCAAATTCGGCTTCGAAACAAGGAGGATCCATAAATATTTCATTTGCCCAATAAAGCAAGCAGACTTCTACATATAATCAACACTTCACCCCACCAAGATTTGAACCCACGATCTTATAATTGTGACCGGGGAACGCTACCTCTGGGCCACCAGGACAAGAAATGCAGTCCTAGACTCTGGTATATTTCACACAAAGCCTGTTCAACGAGCTTATGGCGCGGTGAAACTCTAATTGGGACCACCCGTGCAGCTTAGGTGATCAGAGCAACGTTTTACCAAATCCGGCTTCGAAACACGAGGATCCATATATATTTCATTAGCCCAATAAAGCACGCGAACTTCTACATATAATCAACACCTCACCCCATCAGGATTCAAACCCACGATCTTATAATTGTGACCGGGGTATGCTACCTCTGGGCCACCAGGAATATAAAAGCAGTCCTAGACTCTACTATATTTCACACAAAGACTGTTCAACGACCTTATGGCGCCATGAACCTCTAATGGGGACCACCCGTGCCGCTTAGTTAATCAGTGCAACATTTTACCAAATCCGGCTTGGAAACACGAGGATCCATATATATTTCATTAGCCCAATAAATCACTCGGACGTCTACATATAATCAACACCTCACCCTACCAGGATTCAAACCCACGATCTTATATTTGTGACCGGGGTATGCTACCTCTGGGCCACCAGGACAATAAAAGCAGTCCTAGACTCTACTATATTTCACACAAAGCCTGTTCAACGACCTTATGGCTCCGTGAACCTCTAATGGGGACCACCCATGCCGCTTAGGTGATCATAGCAACGTTTTGCCAAATGCGGCTTCGAAACACGAGGATCCATATATATTTCATTAGCCCAATAAAGCACGCGGACTTCTACATATTATCAACGCCTCACCCCACCAGGATTTGAAGCCACGATCTTATAATAGTGACCGGGGAACGCTACCTCTGGGCCACCAGGACAATAAAAGCAGTCCTAGACACTCCTATATTTCACACAAAGCCTGTTCAACGAGCTTATGGCGCTGTGAACCTCTAATGGGGACAACCCGTGCCGCTTAGGTGATCAGAGCAACGTTTTACCAAATGCAGCTTCGAGTCACGAGGATCCATATATATTTCATTAGCCCAACAAAGCACGCGGACTTCTTCATATAATCAACACCTCACCCCACCAGGATTCGAACCCACGATCTTCTAATTGTGACCGGGGAACGCTACCTATGGGCCACCAGGACACTATAAGCAGTCCTAGACTCTGTTATATTTCACACAAAGCCTGTTCAACGAGCTTATGGCGCCGTGAACCACTATAGGGGACCACCCGTGCCGGTTAGGTGATCAGAGCAACGTTTTACCAAATGCGGCTTCGAAACACGAGGATTCAAATATATTTCATTAGCCCAATAAAGCACTCGGACTTCTACATATAATCAACACCTCACCCCACCAGGATTCAAACCCACTGTCTTATAATTGTGACCGGGTATGCTACCTCTGGGCCACCTGGAAAATAAAAGCAGTCCTAGACTCTGCTATATTTCACACAAAGCCTGTTCAACGAGCTTATGGCGCTGTGAACCTCTAATGGGGACCATCCGTGCCGCTTAGGTGATCAGAGCAACGTTTTACCAAATCCGGCTTCGAAACACGAGGATCCATATATATTTCATTAGCCCAATAAAGCGGACTTCTACATATAATCAACACCTCACCCCACCAGGATTCGAACCCACGATCTTATAATTGTGACCGGGGAACGCTACCTCTGGGCCACCAGGACAATAAAAGCAGTCCTAGACTCTGCTATATTTCACACAAAGCCTGTTCAACGAGCTTATGGCGCTCTGAACCACTATAGGGAACCACCCGTGTCGCTTAGGTGATCAGAGCAATGTTTTACCAAATCCGGCCTGGAAACACGAGGATCTATATATGTTTCATTAGCCCAATAAAGCATGAGCACTTCTACATATAATCAACACATCTCCCCACCTGGATTTTTACCTACGATCTTATAATTGTGACCGGGGAACGCTACCTCTGGGCCATCAGGACACTAAAAGCAGTCCTAGACTCTACTATATTTCACACAAAGCCTGTTCAACGAGCTTATGGCGCCGTGAACCTCTAATGGGGACCCCCCGTGCCGCTTAGGTGATCAGAGCAACGTTTTACCAAATGTGGCTTCGAAACCCGAGGATCCATATATATTTCATTAGACCATTAAAGCACGCGGACTTCTACATATAATCAACACATCACCCCACCTAGATTTGAACCCACAATCTTATAATTGTGACCGGGGGACGCTACCTCTGGGACACCAGGACAATAAGAGCAGTCCTAGACTCTGCTATATTTCACACAAAGCCTGTTCAACGAGATTATGGCGCCGTGAAACTCTAATTGGGACCACCCGTGCCGCTTAGGTGATCAGACCAACATTTTACCAAATGCCGCTTCGAAACACGAGGATCCATATATATTTCATTAGCCCAATAAAGCACGCGGACTTCTTCATATTATCAACACCTCACCCCACGAGGATTCGAACCAACGATCTTCTAATTGTGACCGGGGAACGCTACCTCTGGCCCACCAGGACACTAAAAGCATTCCGAGACTCTGCTATATTTCACACAAAGCCTGTTCAACGAGCTTATGGCGCCGTGAACCTCTAATGGAGACCCCCAGTGCCGCTTAGGTGATCAGAGCAACGTTTTACCAAATGTGGCTTCGAAACCCGAGGATCCATATATATTTCATTAGACCATTAAAGCACGCGGACTTCAACATATAATCAACACCTCACCCCACCTGGATTTGAACCCACGATCTTATAATTGTGACCGGGGAACGCTACCGCTGGGCCACCAGGACAATAAAAGCAGTCCTAGACTCTGCTATATTTCACACAAAGCCTGTTCAACGAGCTTATGGCGCCGTGAACCTCTAATGGGGACTAACCCGTGCCGCTTAGGTGATCAGAGCAAAATTTTACCAAATGCTGCTTCGAAACCCGAGGATCCATGTATATTTCATTAGCCCAATAAAGCACGCGAACTTCTACATTTAATCAACACCTCACCCCACCAGGATTTGAACCCACGATCTTATAATTGTGACCGGGGAACGCTACCTCTGGGCCTCCAGGACAATAAAAGCAGTCCTAAACTCTGCTATATTTCACACAAAGCCTGTTCAACGAGCTTATGGCGCCGTGGCTCTAATGGGGACCACCCGTGCAACAAGTGATCAATTGCATTTTACCAAATGTGGCTTCGAAACACGAGGATCCATATATATTTCATTAGCCCAATAAAGCACGCGGACTTCTACATATAATCAACACCTCACCCCACCAGGATTTGAACCCACGATCTTATAATTGTGACCGGGGAATGCTACCTCTGGGCCACCAGGACATGAAATGCAGTCCTAGACTCTGGTATATTTCACACAAAGCCTGTTCAACGAGCTTATGGCGCGGTGAAACTCTAATTGGGACCACCCGTGCAGCTTAGGTGATCAGAGCAACGTTTTACCAAATCCGGCTTCGAAACACGAGGATCCATATATATTTCATTAGCCCAATAAAGCACGCGAACTTCTACATATAATCAACACCTCACCCCATCAGGATTCAAACCCACGATCTTATAATTGTGACCGGGGTATGCTACCTCTGGGCCACCAGGACAATAAAAGCAGTCCTAGACTCTACTATATTTCACACAAAGACTGTTCAACGACCTTATGGCGCCATGAACCTCTAATGGGGACCACCCGTGCCGCTTAGTTAATCAGAACAACATTTTACCAAATCCGGCTTGGAAACACGAGGATCCATATATATTTCATTAGCCCAATAAATCACTCGGACGTCTACATATAATCAACACCTCACCCTACCAGGATTCAAACCCACGATCTTATATTTGTGACCGGGGTATGCTACCTCTGGGCCACCAGGACAATAAAAGCAGTCCTCGACTCTACTATATTTCACACAGAGCCTGTTCAACGACCTTATGGCGCCATGAACCTCTAATGGGGACCACCCGTGACGCTTAGGTGATCAGGTCAACGTTTTACCAAATCTGGCTTCGAAAAACGAGGATCCATATATATTTCATTAGCCCAAAAAAGGACGCGGACATCTACATATAATCAACACCTCACCCCACCAGGATTTGAACCCACGATCCTATAATTGTGACCGGAGAACGCTACCTCTGGGCCACTAGGACAATAAAAGCAGTCCTAGACTCTGCTATATTTCACACAAAGCCTGTTCAACGAGCTTGTGGCGCTGTGAACCACTATAGGGGACCACCCGTGCCGCTTAGGTGAACAGAGCAACGTTTTACCAAATGCGGCTTCGAAACACGAGGATCCATATATATTTCATTAACCCAATAAAGCACGCGGACTTCTACATATTATCAACGCCTCACCCCACCAGGATTTGAAGCCACGATCTTATAATAGTGACCGGGGAACGCTACCTCTGGGCCACCAGGACAATAAAAGCAGTCCTAGACACTCCTATATTTCACACAAAGCCTGTTCAACGAGCTTATGGCGCTGTGAACCTCTAATGGGGACAACCCGTGCCGCTTAGGTGATCAGAGCAACGTTTTACCAAATGCAGCTTCGAGTCACGAGGATCCATATATATTTCATTAGCCCAACAAAGCACGCGGACTTCTTCATATAATCAACACCTCACCCCACCAGGATTCGAACCCACGATCTTCTAATTGTGACCGGGGAACGCTACCTATGGGCCACCAGGACACTATAAGCAGTCCTAGACTCTGTTATATTTCACACAAAGCCTGTTCAACGAGCTTATGGCGCCGTGAACCACTATAGGGGACCACCCGTGCCGGTTAGGTGATCAGAGCAACGTTTTACCAAATGCGGCTTCGAAACACGAGGATTCAAATATATTTCATTAGCCCAATAAAGCACTCGGACTTCTACATATAATCAACACCTCACCCCACCAGGATTCAAACCCACTGTCTTATAATTGTGACCGGGGTATGCTACCTCTGGGCCACCTGGAAAATAAAAGCAGTCCTAGACTCTGCTATATTTCACACAAAGCCTGTTCAACGAGCTTATGGCGCTGTGAACCTCTAATGGGGACCATCCGTGCCGCTTAGGTGATCAGAGCAACGTTTTACCAAATCCGGCTTCGAAACACGAGGATCCATATATATTTCATTAACCCAATAAAGCACGCGGACTTCTACATATAATCAACACCTCACTCCACCAGGATTCGAACCCACGATCTTATAATTGTGACCGAGGAACGCTACCTATGGGCCACTAGGACACTATAAGCAGTCCTAGACTCTGCTATATTTCACACAAAGCCTGTTCAACGAGCTTATGGCGCCGTGAACCCCTAATGGGGACCACGAGTGCCGCTTAGGTGATCAGACCAACATTTTACCAAATGCGGCTTCGAAAGAAGAAGGATCCATATATATTTCATTAGCCCAATAAAGCACGCGGACTTCTACATTTAATCAACACCTCACCCCACCAGGATTTGAACCCACGATCTTATAATTGTGACCGGGGAACGCTACCTCTGGGCCACCAGGACAATAAAAGCAGTCCTAGACTCTGCTATATTTCACACAAAGCCTATTCAACGAGTTTATGGCGCCGTTAACCTCTAATGGGGACCACCCATGCCGCTTAGGTGATCAGAGCAACGTTTTACCAAATGTGGCTTCGAAACACGAGGATCCATATATTTCATTAGCCCAATAAAGCATGCGGACTTCTTCATATAATCAACACCTCACCCCACCAGGATTCGAACCCACGATCTTCTAATTGTGACCGGGGAACGCTACCTCTGGCCCACCAGGACACTAAAAGCATTCCTAGACTCTGCTATATTTCACACAAAACCTGTTCAACGAGCTTATGGCGCCGTGAACCTCTAATGGGGACCCCCCGTGCCGCTTAGGTGATCAGAGCAACGTTTTACCAAATGTGGCTTCGAAACCCGAGGATCCATATATATTTCATTAGACCATTAAAGCACGCGGACTTCTACATATAATCAACACCTCACCCCACCTAGATTTGAACCCACAATCTTATAATTGTGACCGGGGGACGCTACCTCTGGGACACCAGGACAATAAAAGCAGTCCTAGACTCTGCTATATTTCACACAAAGCCTGTTCAACGAGATTATGGCGCCGTGAAACTCTAATTGGGACCACCCGTGCCGCTTAGGTGATCAGACCAACATTTTACCAAATGCCGCTTCGAAACACGAGGATCCATATATATTTCATTAGCCCAATAAAGCACGCGGACTTCTTCATATAATCAACACCTCACCCCACGAGGATTCGAACCAACGATCTTCTAATTGTGACCGGGGAACGCTACCTCTGGCCCACCAGGACACTAAAAGCATTCCGAGACTCTGCTATATTTCACACAAAGCCTGTTCAACGAGCTTATGGCGCCGTGAACCTCTAATGGGGACCCCCCGTGCCGCTTAGGTGAACAGAGCAACGTTTTACCAAATGTGGCTTCGAAAACCGAGGATCCATATATATTTCATTAGACCATTAAAGCTCGCGGACTTCAACATATAATCAACACCTCACCCCACCAGGATTTGAACCCACGATCATATAATTGTGACCGGGGAACGCTACCGCTGGGCCACCAGGACAATAAAAGCATTCCTAGACTCTGCTATATTTCACACAAAGCCTGTTCAACGAGCTTATGGCGCCGTGAACCTCTAATGGGGACTAACCCGTGCCGCTTAGGTGATCAGAGCAAAATTTTACCAAATGCTGCTTCGAAACCCGAGGATCCATGTATATTTCATTAGCCCAATAAAGCACGCGGACTTCTACATTTAATCAACACCTCACCCCACCAGGATTCGAACCCACAATTTTCTAATTGTAACCGGGAAACGCTACCTCTGGGCCACCAGGACAATAAAAGCAGTCCTAGACTCTGCTATATTTCACACAAAGCCTGTTCAACGAGCTTATGGCGCCGTGAACCTCTAATGGGGACTAACCCGTGCCGCTTAGGTGATCAGAGCAAAATTTTACCAAATGCGGCTTCGAAACCCGAGGATCCATGTATATTTCATTAGCCCAATAAAGCACGCGGACTTCTACATTTAATCAACACCTCACCCCACCAGGATTTGAACCCACGATCTTATAATTGTGACCGGGGAATGCTACCTCTGGGCCACCAGGACAATAAAAGCAGTCCTAGACTCTGCTATATTTCACACAAAGCCTGTTCAACGAGCTTATGGCGCCGTGAACCCCTAATGGGGACCACGAGTGCCGCTTCGAAAGAAGAAGGATCCATATATATTTCATTAGTCCAATAAAGCACGCGGACTTCTACATTTAATCAACACCTCACCCCACCAGGATTCGAACCCACGACCTTATAATTGTGACCGGGGAACGCTACCTCTGGGCCACCTGGACACTAAAAGCATTCCTAGACTCTGCTATATTTCACACAAAGCCTGTTCAACGAGCTTATGGCGCCGTGAACCTCTAATGGGGACTAACCCGTGCCGCTTAGGTGATCAGAGCAAAATTTTACCAAATGCGGCTTCGAAACCCGAAGATCCATGTATATTTCATTAGCCCAATAAAGCACGCGGACTTCTACATTTAATCAACACCTCACCCCACCAGGATTTGAACCCACGATCTTATAATTGTGACCGGGGAATGCTACCTCTGGGCCACCAGGACAAAAAAAGCAGTCCTAGACTCTGCTATATTTCACACAAAGCCTGTTCAACGAGCTTATGGCGCCGTGAACCCTAATGGGGACCCCGAGTGCCGCTTAGGTGATCAGAGCAACGTCTTACCAAATGTGGCTTCGAAACACGAGGATCCATATATATTTCATTAGCCCAATAAAGCATGCGGACTATTCCATATAATCTACACCTCACCCCACCAGGATTCAAACCCACGATCTTCTAATTGTGACCGGGGAACGCTACCTCTGGCCCACCAGGACAATAAAAGCAGTCCTAGACTCTGCTATTTTTCACACAAATCCTGTTCAACGAGCTTATGGCTCCGTGAACCTCTAATGGGGACCACCCATGCCGCTTAGGTGATCATAGCAACGTTTTACCAAATGCGGCTTCGAAACACGAGGATCCATATATATTTCATTAGCCCAATAAAGCACGCGGACTTCTTTATATAATCAACACCTCACCCCACTAGGATTTGAACCCATGGTCTTATAATTGTGACCGGGCGACGTTACCTCAGGGCCACCAGGAAACTAAAAGCATTCCTAGACTCTGCTATATTTCACACAAAGCCTGTTCAACGAGCTTATGGCGCCGTGAACCTCTAATGAGGACTAACCCGTGCCGCTTAGGTGATCAGAGCAAAATTTTTCCAAATGCGGCTTCGAAACCCGAGGATCCATGTATATTTCATTAGCCCAATAAAGCACGCGGACTTCTACATTTAATCAACACCTCACCCCACCAGGATTTGAACCCACGATCTTATAATTGTGACCGGGGAATGCCTCTAAATACTAGGACAAATAAAAAGTGTCCTAGACTTCCAAGAGCCACACAAAGCTCATATCAATTGAGCTTATGGCGCTGTGTAAAACCTCATGGATGAACTAATGAAAGCGTAGGGTGATCTGCACCAACATTTACCAAACAGTGCCTTAAAAGAAGTAGAAGGGATCCATATATATTTCATTTGCCCATTAAATAATGCTGGACTTCTACATTTAATCAACACTTCACCCCACCCAGGATTTGAAGAACCTACGATCTTAAGGATCAATCGAACCTTACCTTGGGGCCACCAGGACAATAAAAAGGAAGTCTGAGACCTGCCATATTTCTCACACAAGCGCCTGTTCCACGAGCTTTTTTTTATGGCGCCGTGAACCTCTAATGGGGACCACCCATGCCGCTTAGGTGATCAGAGCAACGTTTTACCAAATGTGGCTTCGAAACACGAAGATCCATATATATTTCATTAGCCCAAAAAAGCATGCGGACTTCTTCATATAATCAACACCTCACCCCACCAGGATTCAAACCCACGATCTTCTAATTGTGACCGGGGAATGCTACCTCTGGCCCACCAGGACACTAAAAGCAATCCTAGACTCTGCTATATTTCACACAAAGCCTGTTCAACGAGCTTATGGCGCCGTGAACCTCTAATGGGGACCCCCCGTGCCGCTTAGGTGATCAGAGCAACGTTTTACCAAATGTGGCTTCGAAACCCGAGGATCCATATATATTTCATTAGACCATTAAAGCACGCGGACTTCTACATATAATCAACACCTCACCCCACCAGGATTTGAACCCATGGTCTTATAATTGTGACCGGGCGACGTTACCTCAGGGCCACCAGGAAACTAAAAGCATTCCTAGACTCTGCTATATTTCACACAAGGCCTGTTCAACGAGCTTATGGCGCCGTGAACCTCTAATGGGGACCACCCGTGCCGCTTAGGTGATCAGAGCAACGTTTTACCAAATGCGGCTTCGAAACCCGAGGATCCATTTATATTTCATTAGCCCAATAAAGCACGCGGACTTCTACATATAATCAACACCTCACCTCACCAGGATTTGAACCCACGATCTTATAATTGTGACCGGGGAATGCTACCTCTGGGCCACCAGGACAATAAAATCATTCCTAGATTCTGCTATATTTCACACAAAGCCTGTTCAACGGGCTTGTGGCACCGTGAACCTCTAATGGGGACCACCCGTGCCGCTTAGGTGATCAGAGCAACGTTTTACCAAATGCGGCTTCGAAACAAGGAGGATCCATAAATATTTCATTTGCCCAATAAAGCAAGCAGACTTCTACATATAATCAACACTTCACCCCACCAAGATTTGAACCCACGATCTTATAATTGTGACCGGGGAACGCAACCTCTGGGCCACCAGGACAAGAAATGCAGTCCTAGACTCTGGTATATTTCACACAAAGCCTGTTCAACGAGCTTATGGCGCGGTGAAACTCTAATTGGGACCACCCGTGCAGCTTAGGTGATCAGAGCAACGTTTTACCAAATCCGGCTTCGAAACACGAGGATCCATATATATTTCATTAGCCCAATAAAGCACGCGAACTTCTACATATAATCAACACCTCACCCCATCAGGATTCAAACCCACGATCTTATAATTGTGACCGGGGTATGCTACCTCTGGGCCACCAGGAATATAAAAGCAGTCCTAGACTCTACTATATTTCACACAAAGACTGTTCAACTACCTTATGGCGCCATGAACCTCTAATGGGGACCACCCGTGCCGCTTAGTTAATCAGAGCAACATTTTACCAAATCCGGCTTGGAAACACGAGGATCCATATATATTTCATTAGCCCAATAAATCACTCGGACGTCTACATATAATCAACACCTCACCCTACCAGGATTCAAACCCACGATCTTATATTTGTGACCGGGGTATGCTGCCTCTGGGCCACCAGGACAATAAAAGCAGTCCTAGACTCTACTATATTTCACACAAAGCCTGTTCAACGACCTTATGGCTCCGTGAACCTCTAATGGGGACCACCCATGCCGCTTAGGTGATCATAGCAACGTTTTACCAAATGCGGCTTCGAAACACGAGGATCCATATATATTTCATTAGCCCAACAAAACACGCGGACTTCTTCATATAATCAACACCTCACCCCACCAGGATTCGAACCCACGATCTTCTAATTGTGACCGGGGAACGCTACCTATGGGCCACCAGGACACTATAAGCAGTCCTAGACTCTGTTATATTTCACACAAAGCCTGTCCAATTAGCTTATGGCACCGTGAACCACTATAGGGGACCACCCGTGCTGCTTAGGTGATAAGAGCAACGTTTTACCAAAACCGGCTTGGAAACGCCAGGATCCATATATATTTCATTAGCCCAAAAAAGCACGCTGACTTCTACATATAATCAACACCTCACCCCACCAGGATTCAACTCACTTAACCCCTAATTGCAATCGGGAACGCTACCTATGGGCCACCAGACACTATAAGCAGTCCTAGGATTTGGTTATATTTTGGACAGTCAAAGCCTGTTCAACGAGCTTATGGCGCTGTGAACCACTATAGGGAACCACCCGTGTCGATTAGGTGATCAGAGCAATGTTTTACCAAATCCGGCCTGGAAACACTAGGATCTATATATGTTTCATTAGCCCAATAAAGCACGCGGACTTCTACATATAATCAACACCTCTACCCACCAGGATT
>NW_024717307.1:0-16999 GCF_018991925.1 Homarus americanus | reverse complement strand
ACCTACTATCCACACCCTACACCCACAAACAAACCTACTATCCACGCCCTACACCCACAAACAAACCTACTATCCACGTTCTACACCCACAAACACACACTACCCACCACCTACACCCACAATAGAGTAAAGGAGGAATACAGAGTGTACTTACTCAGGGTAGCCATACCACTCTGGGTGGTTGATCCTTAGTGCAGCAGGAAAGAGAAAAATTATAAGTGGGTCATTCTATTCCTCGTGTGATGGATGGAAGGATGGATGGATAGATGGATGGATGGATGGATGGGAGACTGAATGGGAGGATAGATGGGTAGATGGGTGACTGAATGGGATGAGAGATGGGTAGGTGGGTGAATCGGTGGATGGATAAACAGCTAACTGGATGAATGGACATATGGACTTGGATGGCATATTTGGATGTAAAACCCTACGATATGAAGAACATTTTGGACGTATAAACCCATGACAATTAACACCATTTTGGACTTACATCACAGGAAACAGGTAAAACATTTCTGTGATCGTCCTTCAATAATGCCATACGCCAACCTTACCTGCATTTATCTCATTTACAGTATAAAATTTTAGTGTTAATTTCAGCATCGGAATCAATCAATCTCTCTCTCTCTCTCTCTCTCTCTCTCTCTCTCTCTCTCTCTCTCTCTCTCTCTCTCTCTCTCTCTCTCAAGATGGAAAATTTCATGACGTAAAATCCGATGAAAACTCGACCCTGTTTATACGTGTTGCTTCGAGGTTTTGTTTTCACGTTAACCTCATGTTTCGTTTCGATAAATGACACATATCACAGGAGATGAACTACAAACTGAACTTTGACCTGACACCAACGACCGACCGACGGAAGATGGGGCTTCGGGTTTAGTCGTATCCCATTTGAGAGTTTTATGAATGTGAAGCCCCGAATTAGTCAACAAACCCTACAGCTCAATTTGGATTCGAACTTGTGCATCTTGTTCTTGAATCAGAACCTTATCTCACACACATATATAGGGGTTAGGTTAGGTTGGGTTGGGTTAGGTTGGGTTAGGTTGGGTTGGGTTAGGTTAGATTGGGTTAGGTTAGGTGAGCCGTGTCCATCACAACCAGACAATTATCCCCGTCCACCAGATCTTCCCTTTAACAAATCAGGCCGCACCTCGATTATGCGGTTCAGTTCTGGTGCCCCTATTATAGAATGGATATAAATTTACTAGAGTCGGTGCAGCGAAGAATGACAAAAATGATTCCGGGACTTAGAAACTTTCCATATCAGGATAGGTTACAGAAACTTAACTTGCATTCCCTAGAAAGACGAAGAGTGCGGGGAGATATGATAGAAGTATTTAAGTGGGTGAAAGGAATCAATAAAGGGGATATAGATAAAGTTCTTATAATATCCGAGCAGGATAGGACTCGGAGCAACGGATTCAAGTTGGATAAGTTTGGGTTTAGGAGGGAGATAGGAAGAAACTGTTTCACAAATAGGGTGGTGGACGAGTGGAACAAGCTTAGCAACTTTGTAGTAAGTGCGGGAACTCTGGAAAGTTTCAAAAGGAGGCTAGATAGATTCATGGATGATAGAGAGTGGTAGTAACTCTCGACAGGAGCTGTCATGCACAGTCCAACCGGCCTATTGCAGACTCTTTATTTTCTTATGTTCTTATGTTCTTAAATCCTCAGCTGTTCTTATGTTCTTAAATCCTCAACATAAAAGACAAATTCACCTCCATGTGTTAAAATCTTACTACACTACATTACCGTCACCACTATACCAAACCTGTGTAATATTAACACACTAATACACTATTAAGACATCACCAAATCCATCAATAAACAGTACATCTTCCTTTACACTTGATTAGAAAGAAAAAACAAGAAAATATGCCCAGAATCTCAATTTCATTCACTAACATTACGAAAAATTACAAGAGTTAAGAGTCAAAGCAAGATATGTACTGTACGCAATGTTGATGTTATTTTGTTCGCCATCATTGTGTCCTAAAGTTAATCTGTTTTGTGAAGTATATCCTCGGACTTGGGAACAAATCATCATGTGTACCTTTGAGTATTAAGGTCTTGATCCATTTCCTTGATGTCTACCGTTTGGAACAGGTAACACCACCACAATTGTTTTAACCAAGACGAAAACGGACGAAAAAAAAGCTTCTACAAATATCAAGTATTAATTTTCTCTCTTTACAGGATCTAATACTCTTGGAAATGTGTTTAAATTAATCTGATTTGTTTTCATTTATTGTCGATCCTTCATAAGAGGACTCGTGGATCCCCGAGCCTAGCCGGCCATTTTGTTTACATTTTTCGGTCGCTCTAAAATACCATTAAAACAATATTGAGTATAAACGTTTGGCTCAACTGATGATCTCAAACATGTCCCAACATTTTTTTGCCTCAACTCCACATTCTGTAACTCATTTAGGTAGATGTCCCTCACTACACATACACTAGACTATGTGTAATGTTGCAGCTAATGTGTTATCAAGATATTGCACATTATAAGTTCATTTGTGGTCATTATTATATCAAACGGAGGAATTTTAAAGAGCTATTACACCACCTGTATCATTAGTTGTCGCCAGGTGAAGGAATGTTTTGGTAGATTATATTTTATTTACTGTAATTAAAGTTTCAATACCTAAGACGTTCCACTATAAGAGTCTTTCAACCTCAGGTAAGGTCTTAAGACTTTCTACTTTAGGTCTTACACCCTGGAGTAGCTGTATCGTCCACTTAGGTAATTTACTCCACAAGGAACTACAAGTTACACCTTGATGTAATACTTCATTTACTGCCAAACTTTATAGGGAAATATTTTTTCACAAAGAATTTCAAGTTACAATTTCACATAATAAGTCACATTACAAACGTTCCTTCGGCTTACAGTTAAACTTTGCAATGTCAAGATAATTTTTTCACTGCAGAGGAAAGTATCCGTCATCATCATCATCACCACACACACACACACACACACACTCACACACACGCGCGCGCGCGCGCAAAGACAAAACTCCTGTGTCCAGATTCTCAAAAGTTTATAAATTAAATTCTTCCCTAAAATTAAACAGACAATACATCTATTAATCATAGAGTATGTGAACAATATCGACGCCATATTGGTTACCATTTTTGAGTCATATAATTAGTTAGCTACATAGTGTTAATTATTTAGTTAAATAGGAAAAAATAATCTACTAGCGTGTGTTGTGACCAAAATAAATCAACATTGTATTTACTTTCTCCTCCAGGGGGCACTAAGTCTAGAAAAATGACACAATTGACATCTACATAAAGTGACTGACCAAGGGTAGATATTGGCTACCTTTTGTGTTACTTTGTGGTCGTAAGAACACACAGAGCTGCTCTTAAGGATGTTTACCACAATACACCTCAACCAGTTTCTCATTCACAAAAGTCAAACAATAAATCTGGTTCAAAAGATACACCGTAAATTTTATTAGAATACAATAATCAATTACTGTATTATTGCATTGAGGCGAATAGTCTTATGGTGTTAAGATGTGTTCTTAAGCCACGAAGGTAAACAAAAGGTATTCAATATCTGCCTTGGTTGACGATGATCTGTAGACGTTAGCAAGTACTCCTCCTCCTGCTCTCGAGTAAGGTAAAGAAGGCCTCACCTGACCAAAATTGTTAATTATGATAGATTACATGAAGATTAACCCTCCCAGCTTATTTCAACTAATGATTAACCTAACGCTACATGGGAAGTTAAGTTAGGTTAGATTAAGTTAGGTTAGGTTAGGGTAGGGTAGGGTAGGGTAGTGTAGGGTAGGGTAGAGTAGGTCAGGTCAGGTCAGGTCAGGTCAGGTCAGGTCAGGTCAGGTCAGGCAGTGCCAGTGTAGTTAATCTTGAGGTAAAATAAACTAGAGGCTAATCTTCACATGAGCCACTAAGACACTTTGACGGAGGCGGTTACGTACAACAGGAAAGCTCTGATAACATATAATGTACAGTATATACCGTTTAAGTTGCGTCAGCAGCTCTATACACCACTTATTGACCTACTCATTCACTGCCGTTGAAATATTTACTTCTAACAGGTTTCTATATGGTTCCCAGTCATTATAATACGACCTTGTAAAATCAAATGATCTAAATTAAACTAAACTTATCCAAATTAAACTTATTAGCTAACAAATCCTTCTAAAACACGATATATGTAAATCAAAAGTTCTATATTCAACTTAACTTATCGTAATATAACTATTATAACTAAACCATTTTAATTAAACCTAACCTAAACACCTCAAGTGCCACAAACAGAAGGAAAAAACACCTTTAATATTATCGTGAAAGAAGCCCCTGTAACCCACTAACTCAAGGTAATGCATCTATATCAATCTACCTGCGTCGGAAGCTCTATACGTGACTATGATCGTTACCCACTGCTGGAGAACATTTGTATTTCTATAATTACCCCTGGAGAAACAATGCACCAATTTACGATTTATTTATTTTATTTTTAATTTATTTTTTATTCTTGGTCCATACTGTAAACACCGCCCGCTTGTGAGTCCCGTCAGCCATTTTGTTCTAACTTTCAGGGATTCTAAAATAAACTATAAATAAATAAATAAATAAATAAATAAATAAAACAAGCATCTTTTGTTTTTCTAACCCATGAGCTGTGAGTCTTCATTATATACTTCAACATTACTGTAAACTAAGGCTAGAGAGGGTGTGTACAGTACTAGTGGAGCCAAGACGAGAAGGTATTTCAAATCCCTAAAGGGTTTTACAAGTGGAGAGTCTTACAAGTGGAGGGTCTTACAGGTGGAGGGTCTTACAAGTGGAGGGTCTTACAGGTGGAGGGTCTTACAAGTGGATGGTCTTACAGGTGGAGGATTTTAATAAGGATAAATACAGCAAGTCTTACAGTTGAATCAGCCAAGTCGAGGAAAACTCTTAAGAGTCATGTAACTTCTACCTGATGTTACCTGTAATCAAGCTAAGGTATATGTAAGAAGAATATTATATCGTTACTATCCATTCCTCTTCCACTATCCTGCGAGGTGGTGTATTAATAGGCACAGATACTCATGATAAAGAAGGAATAAAGAAAGACGCAAGATACCTATAAAATGCGACAGAATATACCTACACATGCGTAATCCTAACCCATCCCAACCCAACCCAACCCTATCCTACCCTCAGCTTCACCACAGTACACAAAGTCATTCTTGGTATCAGAGTGACGCATAAACACCCTGTATCGCCTAAGACACATTTGACATGGATGGTTCGTTGGCGGTTTTATTTCTTCGGTATAAACCAGTGAATCAATTAGTTCGTGGGAACAGCGAGTCAAAATACTTCACATCAGCTTCGTTTACGACCTCCAGCTGATATTTACTTCTGTTGTCTATATCAATCACATTTTATAATGAAAACAAAAATATGGTTAGTTACTTATAAATGAAAATAAATCATACTTAGATATTTAGGAGTGGGGAAAAAAGATACTTAAGATACTTAAAATGAAAACACTCTTTGATACTTAAATTAGGACAAAATAAACGGACATAAAGATTTAACTATGAGCGGTGGATATTACGACATGTACCGGCTATCAATACAGAGGCGCTATTTAGCCGTGAAGTTCTCTCAGAAACCCAACAAGACAATATGTGGTCACGTAAAAATTTCAGGTTAATTTTTAACACCATCCGTCATTTTAAACCTTGGCACCTGTAGATTAAGAAAATATATGGTGATATTTTTTCTGATGGGATAAAGGTCGTATTTGTCCAGAGAAGTAAGAGAGGAAAAAAAATCACTTGAGAGGCATGACGCACAGAGTGTCTAAGGTGATAAAAGATCGTATACTACCATTTGGGTTTTCAAATTAAGTTCATTACATAAAATATCAAACTCATAAAGATTACAAAAGAACAGAACACCATGAGCTCTCTACAGCTATTGTCAGCTGTCAATATGCTGATGTGCAGAAGCTACACAATGTTATTGGTGACTGTAATCCCAGGAAAATGATGCTCTTATAAACTTGGTAACTGGAGCTGTAATGCCAGAAAATGCCAAATATGACAATCTATGTGCATATGAAGTTGGAAGACAAAATTATGAAAATTTTGTCAAGGAACGTGTTGTTGGTCCATTGAGCATCTGGGAAAAGCTGTTCAAGGTTAATCTACTGTCGTGGAAAGCAGCAAATAAGACTTCAACCATCAAATTGCTATCACAAGTTATAGAACTTAAGCAGGACATACAGTATATGCATCACAGAAGGGCAGCACTGTACATATCAAGTCACCAGACACTGATGTGTTTGGCATATTAAAGCAGCCTCAACTTGGAGAAAATACAAGTATGATAACAGGAACTGGTGAGCGACGACACATTGGGCAGAGAGCCTTACAGGTTTCCATGCCTTCACAGGATCTGACTGCATTAGAAAATTTTTTGGCAAAGGAAAGAAAGCATGTTGGAGCACTTTGATGAAATCTAACACAAAAGTCCTAGATGCATTCAAGATGCTAAGTAGACCAAATGCCCTCCAGCAGACATGTATATTGGTCTAGAGGAATTTGTATTTAAGCTCTACTGTCCACGAATGACTTTCACTAAACTGTCAAAACTTAGATGGCATCTCTTCAAGATAACGCAGGCAGAAGCTGGAGAACTACCAGCGACTGCAGCAACTCTAAAGTATCATATATTGAGAGGAAGGTATCAAGCTCTTCTGTGGTCTTGTGATGCAGACAGTGAAATGCTTTCACAATTAGAGCATGGCTGGAAGATTGACAATGACTGTTTCATATTAGTAATATCAGACCAACCACCAGCCCCAGAAGCAATCACAGAACTTGTTAAATGTGGATGTGGCGTCAGGAAATGTGGATCATTGTCATGTTCATACAGAAAGAATCAGAAAGAATAGCATGACATGCACCGAGATGTGTAACTGTCAAGCAGATGATGAGAAATGCCTTAACAAGGTGAAGGAATCTGTTGTACACAGAAGACTCTGATGACGAGGACTGAAGCAATGTCGTAAATAATAACTTGTGACTTGTATACACATGATGTATAACACTACAAATTTTTAATAAATATAAAATGTGGTTCTAAGCTTTTCAGATAATGGTAATAAGTATATGTTTAATTTCCGGTATTTGTCTTTAGCAATTAATTTTACTTACTGCAATCTCTTCTTTGCCAGAGACAGGATGGCATATATGAGCAGTCATGTTTGTAACACACTTAAGATATTATAACAGCATTCATAATATATTACGTTAAATTGTAATGATATAATACTACATGTTCATAGGTTATTAGTCATGTTTTAAGTTACTTAGGAGTTAATGGTAATACGTCTGTGGTTCATTACGCCGCTCTTTGATAAAACTTCTTTAATGGGATAAAACTTATAATAAACCGTTCAGAAAAAATTACACCACAGTTCCTTAACATAGTTTATAAGGATTATTACGATGTATGGTGTCAAAAATTGACATGAAATTTTTACGGGATTACTTAAGCTCCTACACTAAAACCTGCCGACCTAACCTAACCTTTTTTACCCACCTCCACCTACTTACCTAACCTGACATAATCTAACCAAACCTGACATAATCTAACCTAACCTGACATTATCTAACCTAACCTGATATAATCTAACCTAACCTGACATAATCTAACCTAACCTGACGTAATCTAACCTAACCTGACGTAATCTAACCTAACCTGACATAATCTAAACTAACCTGACATAATCTAACCTAACCTGACATAATCTAACCTAACCTGACATAATCTAACCTAACCTGACATAATCTAACCTAACCTGACATAATCTACCCTAACCTGACGTAATCTAACCTAACCTGACATAATCGAACCTAACCTGACATAATCGAACCTAACCTCCCCGTCTGACATAAGCTAACCTAATCAAACCTAACTTTCCCACCTACCGACCGTAACCTATCTACTTATTACCTACCTAACCTAACTTAACTTAATCCAACCTGACGTAATCTAACCTAACCTATTGAAACTTAACTTAACCACCTACCTCATCTAACACCACTTTGTAATCTCTTTGCACTACCGCTCACAGGATGAGTATGGAGGGCACAATAAACTAGCCTCTAACTGGCAAAATTAACAAAACTAACCTAACCTAACCCAACCTGACTTTACCTAACCTGATCTGATCTATCCAACTTAAACACCTTAGAATATATAATAAAGCCGCTAGGTTAATTTAGGCTAAATATGGTTGATTCATATTTCGTTTTGACAGAAATTCCCGGCAAAATAACGTATCTATAGTGAGAACCACCGCCATGTTGGTTCCACGTTAACAAGACACGGATACACTACAGAATAACCCGCGTTCGTTTAACCTCAATTACTACAGTTTACTTTATAATCTTACTTCACAATCTTCACTACATCTCACTTCACAATCTTCACTGCATCTCACTTCACAATCTTCACTACATCTCACTTCACAATCTTCACTACATCTCACTCCACAATCTTCACTGCATCTCACTTCACAATCTTCACTACATCTCACTTCACAATCTTCACTACATCTCACTTCACAATCTTCACTACATCTCACTTCACAATCTTCACTACATCTCACTTCACAATCTTTACCACATCTTACTTCACAATCTTTACTACTTCTTACTTCACAATCTTCACTACATCTCACTTCACAATCTTCACTACATCTCACTTCATAATCTTCACCACATCTCACTTCACAATCTTCACTACATCTCACTTCAAAATCTTCACTACATCTCACTTCACAATCTTCACTACATCTCACTTCACAATCTTCACTACATCTCACTTCACAATCTTCACTACATCTCACTTCACAATCTTCACCACATCTCACTTCACAATCTTCACTACATCTCACTTCACAATCTTCACTACATCTCACTTCACAATCTTCACTACATCTCACTTCACAATCTTCACTACACCTCACTTCACAATCTTCACTACATCTCACTTCACAATCTTCACTACATCTCACTTCACAATCTTCACCACATCTCACTTCACAATCTTCACTACATCTCACTTCACAATCTTCACTACATCTCACTTCACAATCTTCACTACATCTCACTTCACAATCTTCACGACATCTCACTTCACAATCTTCACGACATCTCACTTCATAATCTTCACTACATCTTACTTCACAATCTTCACTACATCTCACTTCACAATCTTCACTACATCTCACTTCACAATCTTCACTACATCCCACTTCACAATCTTCACTACATCTCACTTCATAATCTTCACTACATCTCACTTCACAATCTTCACTACATCTCACTTCACAATCTTCATTACATCTCACTTCACAATCTTCACTACATCTCACTTCACAATCTTCACCACATCTCACTTCTCAATCTTCACTACATCTTACTTCACAATCTTCACTACATCTCACTTCACAATCTTTACCACATCTGAATTCACAATCTTCACTACATCTCCATTCACAATCTTCACTACATCTCACTTCACAATCTTCACTACATCTCACTTCACAATCTTCACTACATCTCACTTCACAATCTTCACTACATCTCACTTCACAATCTTCACTACATGTCACTTCACAATCTTCACTACATCTCACTTCACAATCTTCACTACATCTCACTTCACAATCTTCACTACATCTCACTTAACAATCTTCACCACATCTCACTTCACAATCTTCACTACATCTCACTTCACAATCTTCACTACACCTCACTTCACAATCTTTGCTACATCTCACTTCACAATCTTCACTAACACCATCCTTCATCACTACATATAACAACATCCATCATCACTACTTATAACACCATCCATCATCATCACTACATATAACACTATCCATCATCACTACATATAACACGATCCATCATCACTACATATAACACCATCCACCATCACTACATATAGAACCATCCATCACGACATGTAACACCATCCAACATCACTACATATAACACCAATCATCATCACTACATATAATATCATCCATCATCACTACATATAACTCCATCCATCATCACTACATATGACACCATCCAGCATCACTACATATAACACCACCCATCATCACTACATATAACATCATGCATCATCACTACATATAACACCATCCATCAACACTACATGTAAAACCAACCTATCATCACTACATATAATATCATCCATCATCACTACATATAACACCATCCAACATCACTACACATAACACCACCCATCATCATTACATATTACATCATCCATCACTACATATAACTCTATCCATCATCACTACATATAACACCATCCAGCATCACTACATATAACACCAACCATCATCACTACATATAACATCATGCATCATCACTACATATAACACCATCCATCATTACTACATATAAAACCATCCTATCATCACTACATATAACATCATCCATCATCACTACATATAACACCATCCATCACTACATATAGAACCATCCTATCATCACTACATATAATATCATCCATCATCACTACATATAACACCATCAAACATCACTACATATAACACCACCCATCATCACTACATATAACATCATCCATCATCACTACATATAACTCTATCCATCATCACTACATATAACACCATCCAGCATCACTACATATAACACCAACCATCATCACTACATATATCATCATGCATCATCACTATATATAAAACACCATCCATCATCACTACATATATTACCCTCCTATCATCACTACATATAACACCATCCATCATTACTACATATAACGCCATCCTTCATCACTACATGTAACACCATCCATCATCACTACATATTATAACACCATCCATCATCTCTACAAACACCAGTCCTCAATACTATAGTGATAAACAGAGCTTCATTTTGTTGTCAATTTCTTTAAATTCCAACCTTATTAAACCATAATTCTTTCTGTATGGTCAAATTTTGATTTGACCTCAGTGAGAGAGCTGTTAGTGTCAGTACATCACAATGGTGTTCCGACGCACTGTATCGAAGGTGTCTGAGGTGGAGGTGAAGGCTTGCAAGGATTTCGTTGTAGACTTCGACACCAGCTTTGTGGTGGTTGCAACAAACATCTACCCTGGTGTGGCCCCTAAGCAGATTCGACCATTGTTTGAGGAATGTGGACAGATCGACCTGTTTGTGATGCCCGCAAAAGACAACAAAAATGAACACTATGGCTTCGCATACATCCGATACTTTGACGAAGCCTCCTGTGATAAGGCTGTTGGACGATTGGATGGTGACAGCATTGGCAGCAGCCGAAAATCAACTAACAAGCTGGAAGTTAACTACTACAGTGCCCATGGTACCTTGAACAACCTTGACCGCCAAGCTGCTGAGTTCATTGTTCTATCCAATGTTGCCGACCAACAACCCGCCTCTATCCTTAAGAAGACCAACGTACGCACTACCGTTGCCAAGTCAGTTGCCTTCAATTATGACAATTTGGGCGACATCAGGGAGCGCGAAACTTCCACAGCTACTTACACTCTGTCTGTACCTCCCAACCAATGAATCTAACTCAACTGCTGCCATCGAATAAGAAAATGTCACCAATAGTTGTACCTCTGGGAACCTGGAGGGAGGCACCAACCCTGATGAAGGCTCAGTAATATCTACCATGTTATTTAAACACTTATAACACATATAACATCATCCATCATCACTATATATAACACCATCCATCATCACTACATATAACACCATCTATCATCACTACATATAACATCATCCATCATCACTACAGATCGGTAGAGTAGTTTTCGAGATTCTCGTGCGGACACACAAGCAAACACACACACACACACAAACAGACATACTTCTTTGTTTTATATCGATAGAAGATAGATCATCACTACATATAACACCGCCCATCATCACTACATATAACACCACCCATCATCACTACATATAACATCATCCATCATCACTACATATAACATCATCCATCATCACTACATATAACACCATCCATCATCACTACATACAACATCATCCATCATCACTACATATAACACCATCCATCATCAATACATATAACATCATCCATCATCACTACATATAACACCATCCATCATCACTACATATAACATCATCCATCATCACTACATATAACACCATCCATCATCACTACATATAACATCATCCCTCATCACTACATATAACACCATCCATCATCACTACATATAACACCATCCATCATCACTACAGATCGGTATAGTAGTTTCCGAGATTCTCGTGCGGACACACAAACACACACACAAACAAAAATACATACTTCTTTGTTTTATATATATAGATACAAGAAACAAAAATCTTTAATTATTTATTAATTGTAAGTTTTAAGGTTTTCCTGGAACCATTGGCAGGAAATAAGGACACTTGAACCTTGAAAACTTACTGTCGTCATAATTATTTATAATAAACCTGTCGATGTTTATTTCCGGGTTAAAGTAAAAGCAAGGTTTTGTCTGGACTATTAGCATATAGACAGTTGCTGGTTGACGATACCGAAGACCTATACAGGTGTGTGGTGCTTGTGCTTGGTGATGCTTCGTTTATGAGAGATAATCCCAGGAGTGAACTTTGTTCTGAAAGGACAAACAAAAAAAGTCATTAGTTATCGTTGTCTCGGAAGTGTTTATATGTCGGTCACTCTTGTGTTGTCGATGTGTCCACCCCACAGAGTTATTGCGTGAAGTGACACATTAGACTTCAATTAAAGATCCTCTCCTCTCCATATGGAAGCTGTTCACACCTCTTGACAGTATTTGGTCTGACATTTAGTTATAAAGGTCGTTTTTTGTCTAGTTCATCTTCCTATGAAAATTAACAATTCATATCACGTTTTAAAGTTGTATGTTCTTCAAGCCAATTAACACAGTACAGGTAACACCAGAGTCAGGCAGGTACAGTGTTAAGCGTCGTGGTCTACTGCTGTCTTACTGAGTAACGATGATGAAGTAAAGTGGGAAATGACTTTGCCATGAGAGAGGAGAGGAAAGAGAGAAGGAAAGAATAGAAACGGGAAGTAAAGTAGTAGGGAGTAATAGCAGGTGGGCTGTCCACCTAGCTGAGTCGAGGTGATTGGTTGGGGTGGTGGCCATACACAGCACGCTCCTGCTCGCTCAAGGGAGGCTGGGGTGGGGGGAGCTAAGCTAGTTAGGCATTCAGTACTGTATTGTGTGTTAATTTATGTAAGTTAAATGGTGGTGTTATTTTTTCATGTATTGTATAAAGTGAGTCTCTTTTTTATATAATAACTCACCTGAAGTGTCGCCCCAGGAAAAGGTAACAGAGACCTTAATGACACAGGTAGATTGTCACTCCCCTCGCCGCCCAGCGTATCCCACCTGAAGATTAACCATCCCGGCGATACCTGGGGGGGTGGGGCTTAAGTATAATATATACTCTTATATAATAATGTTGATGCTATAATACACTGGCAGTCATAGTACAGTACATGTGTTGCCTTTATTGAGTTGAGTTTTGTATTTTTAGAAAAAGAGAGAGAAATCTGAGCAACATAATATGGAGACAGAGAGAGAGAGAGAGAGAGAGTGTATTACATTGCCACACCTGATTCCTTCCTGGTGTATATTTTTACCACCTCTGGTACAACTGTGTCTCTTGCCGATCTATTTTGCACTGTCGCTTCCTGCCTTTCATCTTCCACCTTTCATCTTCTCCTTCATCTTCTTCTCCCCATCGTCTTTCTTCTCCATCTTACCCCTTCATCTTCCCTCCCTTCTTCCTCCCTTCCATCTCCCCATTCATTTCTCCTCTCTTTTTCTTCCCCCTTCATCTTCCTCTCCCCTCCATCTTCCCTCCTTTTACCTTCCTCCTTCGGTCTTCTCCTTTCTTTTCCACCAATCTCCTTACCTTCCACTGCTGTCTTAGTCCATTACTGTTTTTAGAAATTTAGTTTTTTCAAGGATTTCGATATTTCATTCACTTACAATTCTTTTTTGTTTTAATTTCATTTTCTCACTCCTGATTCAAGTGATTCAAGAGATGCAGATAATTTGAAATATCCAGCCCTTATAATGTCTTTAGTGCCTCTTAAACTTGGGTAAATATTATTCCATTAAGTTTATAAACAAATACACGACTCAGACACGTTGGTATTATAATCACAAAGCAAAGATATCGAGAAGTTGTGACGCTTCATCTGTACAACCAGTTGAGAATAAACTTTCCTTCTCTAAAAGTTACAAGAAATGAGGGAGAGTTTCTCGCCAGGGGGCGCAGCGCTGTGAGAGAAGAATTAAATAAGCCTGATTAGCTAAGAAGACGACCAGGGGTAAGAAATGGTCCGTCTTGAGGATGTGGTTCAGGAGGTGAGGTGAAGATATAAACCTCGAAGACGTCATAAACACAGAGATGACACTATTTCTAACCTTCCCAAGTCTCTGGTGGGTGGCAGGTGATCACCAACATGAAATACACCAACATGAAATACACCAACATGAAATACACCAACATGAAATGCGCCAAAATGAAATAGAAGATGCCAAGTGAGGTTGATTATGACTCAGACAGTAACCATAGCAGGACCTAAAAACAGCCAAGACTGTTCTAAAATGAGAACTTAAATTATAATTTCTGCCCAAGAGTGCGAGTGAGTGAACTTTAATTTCCATTATAGTACAGTATAAAACTTTAATGAGTTTATCTTCAACGTGATCTTAAATTTTAGTGGGTGAATTTTTTCATTGGATAATTAAGTCTTTGAGAATAACATTTTAAGGCGGCCATTTAGTGTCATCATGCTGTAAGATGTAGATACGCTCCAAAAAGTATGTTTACGATTTTGTGTTAGACGATATGACACAACAGACAAAGGATTTTGACGACCCTACCGAGACAACAGGAGTCACAGTGTTCATTTTGAAATTCATCGGTCTCCTCCATAAAGGCACTTTTGGAGTGTTTGTTTACAACTCCTAGTGGTTAATGTGATGCAGCAGTGTACAGCTCATAGTCCATAAGGTGTTTCTTAGGCCAGACCCTTGAGAGTACAGTGGGTGGTTACACTACTCACCTGCCTTACACTCTCCCTGATGCTTTTGTTAGATGTTGAAACAGGAACTGTGGATCAACCTGTACAGCTTCTCCTTTTACTTTCACACAAACAATAGATTTAACATGTTGCCTAAGTACTTTGATGAAACAATAAGCACAAATGTGTTATCGTCATGATCCGCCTTATGTGATTATATTGCCAGTTGATGTGGGCCCGACCTTGTTTTGACACACTGACTGGCCTCGTGTTAATTTATTCTCACTTAACATACTTTTTTCGTACCTGAACTCCTCGACCGAACGCTCTTAAAGTTTGTAGAGAAGTTGAAACGGGTCTTATTGATATTCGTGTAGGCAGATTGATAGAGGTCCCAGCAATAAGAGAGTACAGCCGGGTCCTGCTGGAGACACTGAACACATTTCAGTTATTACATCTGGAAATACACGATCACTCACCAAAGAAAACGAAGACAATTTTACCAACTAATATGGTCGAGGTTCTGTAGATATGGGCCACAGCTCACGTACGGTCGCTATCTGATCTTCTCGACCAGTGTAACAAGAAAGATCTTTACAAACACTATAATATGTAGTCAACGTGCAGTGACTCAGTAATAACTTATTGCTCCTTTGATTCAAGTGTTCGACAACAAGCCGAATATGTTCCCTCTGTTCCTTTGACTATCTTGTGTGTACGATCTTGTGGACTGGGGCGTGATCACGATCAATGGTTGTCCCACTCACTCACTCACTAGGTTTCCTGCCATCTCTTACCCATGAAATTAGATTAAATCTGCCCTGTCGTATCCTCTTTACCTATCCTATCCCCCCTTGTCTCTATTAACCTTAATATATCATCACTCTCTCTCCCCTACTCTCCTTCCCTGCTTCCTCTACCACTATCTCCACCTCCTCTTTCCTTCCCCTTCCACAATTATTATATCCTCATATCTATGTCTGTCATTCTCTTTATCTGTTCCTACTTCTTTCACTATATCTCTCTATCCCCTCAGCCTAAATCACAATGGCTACAAGAACGAGAGCTTGTGTTGGTAAAAGAGGAATTTTTGAACACCATGACAAATGTATATTTTTTGATGACTTAGGGAGAACGTGTGGCGTGATTAGTGTAGAAGAGGAGATTGTCACACCCTTCTACCCAGTTTTGTTAGTCTCTTATGCCCCACCCTGCCAGTCCTCATACCCTACCCTTCTAGTTCCTCATACCCTACCCTGTTAGTCCCTCATACCCTACCCTGTTAATCCCTCATACCCTACCATTCCAGCCCCTCATATTCCACCCTACCAGATCCTCATACCTCACCCTTCCAGCCTGTCTTTGTGTCCCAACCAAATTAAGTTATGTAAAAATCTACCTGATGTCTCTCGCCTTCCCTTACCATCATCTCCCAATTGGTTGTCTTGTAAATAGTAGATCGATGAACTGGAGTCTCTGGTAGTTTCAATAAGTCTGGAGCCCAACTCATTAAGGAACTTCAGGGTGCTGTCATGCTGGGGAGGGAGGGAGAGGGATCTGCATTATGCTGTCATGCAGGGGAGGGAGGGAGAGGGAGCTGCATTATGCTGTCATGCTGGGGAGGGAGGGAGAGGGAGCTGCATAATGTTGTCATGCTGGGGAGGGAGGGAGAGGGAGCTGCATTACACTGTCATGCTGAGGAGGGAGGGAGGGAGAGGGAGCTGCATTATGCTGTCATGCTGGGAAGGGAGGGAGAGGGAGCTGCATTATGCTGTCATGCTGGGGAGAGAGGGAGAGGGAGCTGCATTATGCTGTCATGCTGGGGAGGGATGGAGAGGGAGCTGCATTATGCTGTCATGCTGGGGAGAGAGGGAGAGGGAGCTGCATTATG
>NW_024717306.1:0-22851 GCF_018991925.1 Homarus americanus | reverse complement strand
GTTAAACTAACTGCAAACGACGTTTAACTAACTTCAAATTGCGTTAAACTAACTTTTAATGCCGTTAAACTTACTGCAAATGACGTTAAACTAACTTCAAATGGCGTAAAACAAACTTGAAATGACGTATAACTAACTTAAAATGGCGTTAAACTAACTTAAATGGCATTAAACTAACTTCAAATGGTGTTAAACTAACTTCAAAAGGCGTTAAACTAACTTTAAATGGCATTAAACTAACTTCATATGGCATTAAACTAACTTCAAAAGGCGTTAACCTAAGTTTAAATGGTATTAAACTAACTTCAAATCGCGTTAAACTAACTTTTAATGGCGTTTAACTAACTGCAAATGACGTTAAACTAACTTCAAATGGCGTTAAACTAACTTGAAAAGACGTATAACTAACTTTAAATGGCGTTAAACTAACTTTAAATGGCATTAAACTAACTTCAAATGGTGTTCAACTAACTTTAAAAGGTGTTAAACTAACTTTAAATGGCATTAAACTAACTTGAAATGGCGTTAAACTAACTGTAAATGGCGTTAAACGTGCTTGAAATGGCAGTAAACGTTCTCCAAATGGCGTTAAAATAACTTCAAATGGCGTTAAATTAACTTCAAATGGTGTTAAACTAACTTCAAAAGGCGTTAAACTAACTTTAATGGGATTAAACTAACTTTATATGGCATTAAACTAACTTCAAAAGGCGTTAAACTAAGTTTAAATGGTATTAAACTAACTTCAAATCGCGTTAAACTAACTTTTAATGGCGTTAAACTAACTGCAAATGACGTTAAACTAACTTCAAATGGCGTTAAACTAACTTGAAATGACGTATAACTAACTTTAAATGGCGTTAAACTAACTTTAAATGGCATTAAACTAACTTCAAATGGTGTTAAACTAACTTCAAAAGGTGTTAAACTAACTTTAAATGGCATTAAACTAACTTGAAGTGGCGTTAAACTAACTGTAAATGGCGTTAAACGTGCTTGAAATGGCAGTAAACTTTCTTCAAATGGCGTTAAAATAACTCCAAGTGGCGTTAAACTGACTTTAAATTGCATAAACAAACTTCAAATAACGTGAAACACACGTTAAATAGCGTTAAATGCGTCTCAAATTTCGTTAAACTAACTTCAAATGGCATTAAACTAACTTCAAATGGTGTTAAGCTTACTTTAAATGGCGTTAAACTAACTGCAAATGACGTTAAACTAACTTCTAATGTCGTTAAACTAACTACAAATGGCATTAAACTAACTTCAAAAGGCGTTAAACTAACTTCAAATGACATTAAACTAACTTCAAATGGCGTTTAACTAACTTCAAATGGCATTAAACTAACTTCACATGGCATTAAATTAACTTGAAATGACGTAAAACTAACTTTAAATGGAGTTAGACTAATTTTAAATGGCATTAAACTAACTTCAAATGGCGTGAAACTAACTTTAAATGCCTTTAAATGCGCTTTATATGGAGTAAAAATAACTTAAAATGGCGTTAAACTAACTTCAAATGGCGCTAAACTAACATTAAATGGCATTAAACAAACTTTAAATGAAGTGAAACTAAATTTAAATGGCGTTAAACGTGCTTCAAATTGCAGTAAACGTTTTTCAAATGACGTTAAACTAACTTCATATGGCGTTAAACTAACTTTAAATAGCTTTCAACTAACATTAAATTGTGTTAAACTAACTTTAAATGGCATTAAATAAGCTTTAAATGGCATTAAACTAACTTCAAATGGCGTTAAACTAACATTAAATGGCGTTAAACAAACTTTAAATGAAGTGAAACTAAATTTAAATGGCGTTAAACGTGCTTCAAATTGCAGTAAACGTTCTTCAAATGACGTTAAACTAACTTCAAATGGCGTTAAACTAACTTTAAATGGCGTTAAACTAACTTTAAATGGCGTTAAACTAACTTTAAATGGCGTTATTCAAACTTTAAATGGATTGAAACTAACTTTATATGGCGTTAAACTAACTTCAAATGATATTAAACTAACTTCAAATGGCATTAAACTAACTTCAAATGGCGTTAAACTAACTTCAAATGGCGTTAAATCCAATCTCTAAATGGCGTTATACTAACTTCAAATGATATTAAACTAACTTCAAATGGCATTAAACTAACTCCAAATGGCGTTAAACTAACTTCAAATGATATTAAACTAACTTCAAATGGCATTAAACTAACTTCAAATGGCGTTAAACTAACTTCAAATGGCGTTAAACTAACTTTTTTAAAATGGGCAGTAAAAGTAATCATATGGCATTAAACTAACTTCCTGTGTTATGTTATACCAAGTTTAAATGGTGTTAAACTAACTTCAAAAGGCATTAAACTAACTTTAAATGGCGTTAAACTAACTGCAAATGACGTTAAACTAACTTCAAATGGCGTTAAACTCACTTGAAATGACGTATAACTAACTTTAAATGGCGTTAAACTAACTTTAAATGGCATTAAACTAACTTCAAATGGCGTTAAACTAACTTGAAATGGGTATAACTAACTTAAAATGGCGTTAAACTAACTTAAATGGCATTAAACTAACTTCAAATGGTGTTAAACTAACTTCAAAAGGCGTTAAACTAACTTTAAATGGCGTTAAACTAACTTGGAAGTGGCGCAACCAACTGTAAAATGGCAAGAACGTGCTTGAAATGGCAGTAAACGTTCT
This sequence comes from Homarus americanus, assembly GCF_018991925.1. Lineage (NCBI taxonomy): Eukaryota > Metazoa > Arthropoda > Malacostraca > Decapoda > Nephropidae > Homarus > Homarus americanus. Next base: position 20,149 of record NW_024717306.1, on the reverse strand, counting down.
TCAAATGGCGTTAAAATAACTTCAAATGGCGTTAAACTAACTTCAAATGGTGTTAAACTAACTTCAAAAGGCGTTAAACTAACTTTAAATGGCATTAAACTAACTTCATATGGAATTAAACTAACTTCAAAAGGCGTTATACTAAGTTTAAATGGTATTAAACTAACTTCAAATCGCGCTAAACTAACTTTTAATGGCGTTAAACTAACTGCAAATGACGTTAAACTAACTTCAAATGGCGTTAAACTAACTTGAAATGACATATAACTAACTTTAAATGGCGTTAAACTAACTTTAAATGGCATTAAACTAACTTCAAATGGTGTTAAACTAACTTCAAAAGGTGTTAAACTAAATTTAAATGGCATTAAATTAACTTGAAGTGGCGTTAAACTAACTGTAAATGGCGTTAAACGTGCTTGAAATGGCAGTAAACGTTCTTCAAATGGCGTTAAAATAACTTCAAATGGCGTTAAACTGACTTTAAATTGCATAAACAAACTTCAAATAGCGTGAAACACACGATAAATAGCGTTAAATGCGTCTCAAATTTCGTTAAACTAACTTCAAATGGCATTAAACTAACTTCAAATGGTGTTAAGCTAACTTTAAATGGCGTTAAACTAACTGCAAATGACGTTAAACTAACTTCAAATGTCGTTAAACTAACTACAAATGGCATTAAACTAACTTCAAAAGGCGTTAAACTAACTTCAAATGACGTTAAACTAACTTCAAATGGCGTCTAACTTACTTCAAATGGCATTAAACTAACTTCAGATGGCATTAAATTAACTTGAAATAACGTAAAACTAACTTTAAATGGCGTTAGACTAACTTTAAATTGCATTAAACTAACTTCAAATGGCGTGAAACTAACTTTAAATGCCTTTAAATGTGCTTTATATGGAGTAAAAATAACTTAAAATGGCGTTAAACTAACTTCAAATGGCGCTAAACTAACATTAAATGGCGTAAAACAAACTTTAAATGAAGTGAAACTAAATTTAAATGGCGTTAAACGTGCTTCAAATTGCAGTAAACGTTCTTCAAATGACGTTAAACTAACTTCATATGGCGTTAAACTAACTTTAAATAGCTTTCAACTAACATTAAATTGTGTTCAACTAACTTTAAATGGCATTAAATAAGCTTTAAATGGCATTAAACTAACTTCAAATGGCGTTAAACTAACATTAAATGGCGTTAAACAAACTTTAAATGAAGTGAAACTAAATTTAAATGACGTTAAACGTGCTTCAAAATGCTGTAAACGTTCTTCAAATGACGTTAAACTAACTTCATATGGCGTTAAACTAACTTTAAATGGCGTTAAACTAACTTTAAATGGCGTTAAACTAACTTTAAATGGCGTTATTCAAACATTAAATGGATTGAAACTAACTTTAAATGGCGTTAAACTAGCTTCAAATGGCGTTAAGCTAACTTCAAATGGCGTTAAATTAACTTCAAATGATATTAAACTAACTTCAAATGGCATTAAACTAACTTCAAATGGCGTTAAACTAACTTCAAATGATATTAAATTAACTTCAAATGGCATTAAACTAATTTCAAATGGCGTTAAACTAACTTCAAATGATATTAAACTAACTTCAAATGGCATTAAACTAACTTCAAATGGCGTTAAACTAACTTCAAATGGCGTTAAACTAACTTTAAATGGCAGTAAACGTTCTTCAAATGGTGTTAAACTAACTTCAAATGGCGTTAAACTAACTTTAAATGGCGTTAAACTAACTTCAATGTCATTAACCAATCTCAAATGGTGCAAACTAACTTCAAAAAAGGTGTTAAACTAACTTTAAAATGGCAATAAAATCAATTTGGAAGTGGCGTTAAACTAACTGTAAATGGCGTTAAACGCGTATTAAATGGCAGTAAACCTTCTTCTTCAAAATGCATATGCTAAAATAACTTCAACATACAACCAATTTCACAAATGGTGTTAAACTAACTCTCAAAAGGCGTTAAACCAATCCTTTAAATGGCACAACCAACTTCATATGGCATTAAACTAACTCTCGTGTTATGTTATACTAAATTTAAATTGTATTAAACTAACTTTAAATCGCGCTAAACTAACTTTAAATGGCGTTAAACTAACTGCAAATGACGTTAAACTAACTTCAAATGGCGTTAAACTAACTTGAAATGACGTATAACTAACTTTAAATGGCGTTAAACTAACTTTAAATGGCATTAAACTGACTTCAAATGGTGTTAAACTAACTTTAAAAGGTGTTAAACTAACTTTAAATGGCATTAAACTAACTTGAAGTGGCGTTAAACTAATTGTAGATGGCGTTAAACGTGCTTGAAATGGCAGTAAACGTTCTTCAAATGGCATTAAAATAACTTCAAATGGCGTTAAACTGACTTTAAATTGCATAAACAAACTTCAAATAGCGTGAAACACACGTTAAAGTAGCATTAAATGCGTCTCTACCCCGTTAAACCCAACTCAAATGGCATTAAACTAACTTCAAATGGTGTTACTAAATTTTAAATGGCTTTAAACTAACTGCAAATGACGTTAAACTAACTTCAAATGTCGTTAAACTAACTACAAAATGGCATTAAACTAACTTCCAAAAAGGCGTTAAACTAACTTCAAATGACGTTAAACTAACTTCAAATGGCGTCTAACTAACTTCAAATGGCATTAAACCAACTTCCAGATGAAGTATTGAATTAACTGAAATGACGTAAAATCCAAATTTTTAAATGGCGTTATTCAAACATTAAATGGATTGAAACTAACTTTAAATGGCGTTAAACTAGCTTCATATGGCGTTAAGCTAACTTCAAATGGCGTTAAATTAACTTCAAATGATATTAAACTAACTTCAAATGGCATTAAACTAACTTCAAATGGCGTTAAACTAACTTCAAATGATATTAAATTAACTTCATATGGCATTAAACTAATTTCAAATGGCGTTAAACTAACTTCAAATGATATTAAACTAACTTCAAATGGCATTAAACTAACTTCAAATGGCGTTAAACTAACTTCAAATGGCGTTAAACTAACTTTAAATGGCATTAAACTAACTTTAAATGGTGTTAAACTAACTTCAAAAGGCGTTAAACTAACTTTAAATGGCAGTAAAGTAACTTCAAATGTCATTAAACTAACTTCAAATGGCAGTAAACGTTCTTCAAATGGTGTTAAACTAACTTCAAATGGCGTTAAACTAACTTTAAATGGCGTTAAACTAACTTTAAATGGATTGAAACTAACTTAAAATGGCGTTAAATGCGCATTATATGGAGTAAAACGGACTTTAAATGGCATTAAATAAAATTTAAATGGCATTAAACTAACTTCAAATGGTGTTCACCTAACTTTAAATGGCGTGCAACTTACTTTAAATTGCGTTCAACTACCTATAAATGGCGTTAAATGGCATTGAACGAACTTTAAATAGCGTTAAACTAACTTCAAATGGCGTTAAGCTAACTTCAACTGGCGTTAAACTAACTTCTACAGGCGTAAACTTACTTCAAAATGCGTTAAACTAACTTCAAATGACATTAAACTAACTTCAAATGGCTTTAAACTAACTTCAGATGGCGTTAAACTAACTTCAAATGGCGTTAAACTAACTTTAAATGGCATTAAACAAACTTCAAATGGTGTTAAACTAACTTCAAAAGGCCTTAAACTAACTTTAAATGGCATTAAACTAACTTCAAATGGCATTAAACTAACTTCAAAAGGCATTAAACTGACTTCAAATGGCGTTAAACTAACTTCAAATGGCTTTAAACAAACATTAATTGACGTGAAACTAACTGTAAAAAAGTTAAACGTGCTTCAAATGGCATTAAACATGTTTCAAATGGCATTAAACATGTTTCAAATGGCGTTAAACTAACATTAAATTGCGTTAAATAAATTTTAAATAGCGTGAAACAAACGTTAAATGGCGTTTAATGAATTTTAAACGGCGATAAACTAACTCTAAATGGCGTTAAACTATCTTTAAATGGCGTTCAACCAACTTTAACTGGCATTCAACTAACTTTAAATGGTGTTCAACCAATGTTAATGGCGTTAAACTATCATTAAATGTCATTAAACAAACTTCAAATGACATTAAACTAACTTCAAATGGCTTTAAACTAACTTCAGATGGCGTTAAACTAACTTCAAATGGCGTTAAACTAACTTTAAATGGCGTTAAACGTGCTTCAAATGGTGGTAAACTAACTTTAAATGGCGTTATACTTGCTTTAAATATTGTTAAATGTGCTTCAAATGGCGTGAAATTGACTTTAAAGGGCGTTAGACACACTTTAAATGTCGTTAAACTAACTTTAAATAGCGTTCAATTAACTTTAAATGGCGTTGAACTAACTTAAAATGACGTTCAACTTACTTTAAATGGCGTTAAACTAACTTCAAAAGGCGTTTAACAAACGTTAAATGGTGTTAATCTAAATTCACATGTCGTTAAACTAACTTTAAATGGCGTTAAACTAACTGCAAATGACGTTAAACTAACTTCAAATTGCGTTAAACTAACTTTTAATGGCGTTAAACTTACTGCAAATGACGTTAAACTAACTTCAAATGGCGTTAAACTAACTTGAAATGATGTATAACTAACTTAAAATGAAGTTAAACTAACGTAAATGGCATTAAACTAACTTCAAATGGTGTTAAACTAACTTCAAAAGGCGTTAAACTAACTTTAAATGGCATTAAACTAACTTCATATTGCATTAAACTAACTTCAAAAGCCGTTAAACTAAGTTTAAATGGTATTAAACTAACTTCAAATCGCGTTAAACTAACTTTAATGGCGTTAAACTAACTGCAAATGACGTTAAACTAACTTCAAATGGCGTTAAACTAACTTGAAATGACGTATAACTAACTTTAAATGGCGTTATACTAACTTTAAATGGCATTAAACTAACTTCAAATGGTGTTAAACTAACTTCAAAAGGTGTTAAACTAACTTTAAATGGCATTAAACTAATTTGAAGTGGCGTTAAACTAACTGTAAATGGCGTTAAACGTGCTTGAAATGGCAGTAAACGTTCTTCAAATGGCGTTAAAATAACTTCAAATGGCGTTAAACTAACTTCAAATGGTGTTTAACTAACTTCAAAAGGCGTTAAACTAACTTTAAATGGCATTAAACTAACTTCATATGGCATTAAACTAACTTCAAAAGGCGTTATACTAAGTTTAAATGGTATTAAACTAACTTCAAATCGCGTTAAACTAACTTTTAATGGCGTTAAACTAACTGCAAATGACGTTAAACTAACTTCAAATGGCGTTAAACTAACTTGAAATGACGTATAACTAACTTTAAATGGCGTTAAACTAACTTTAAATGGCATGAAACTAACTTCAAATGGTGTTAAACTAACTTGAAGTGGCGTTAAACTAACTGTAAATGGCGTTAAACGTGCTTGAAATGGCAGTAAACGTTCTTCAAATGGCGTTAAAATAACTTCAAATGGCGTTAAACTGACTTTAAATTGCATAAACAAACTTCAAATAGCGTGAAACACACGTTAAATAGCATTAAATGCGTCTCAAATTTCGTTAAACTAACTTCAAATGGCATTAAACTAACTTCAAATGGTGTTAAGCTAACTTTAAATGGCGTTAAACTAACTGCAAATGACGTTAAACTAACTTCAAATGTCGTTAAACTAACTACAAATGGCATTAAACTAACTTCAAAAGGCGTTAAACTAACTTCAAATGACGTTAAACTAACTTCAAATGGCGTCTAACTAACTTCAAATGGCATTAAACTAACTTCAGATGGCATTAAATTAACTTGAAATGACGTAAAACTAACTTCAAAATGCGTGAAACTAACTTTAAATGCCTTTAAATGCGCTCTATATGGAGTAAAAATAACTTAAAATGGCGTTAAACTAACTTCAAATGGCGCTAAACTAACATTAAATGGCGTTAAACAAACTTTAAATGAAGTGAAACTAAATTTAAATGGCGTTAAACGTGCTTCAAATTGCAGTAAACGTTCTTCAAATGACGTTAAACTAACTTCATATGGCGTTAAACTAACTTTAAATAGCTTTCAACTAACATTAAATTGTGTTCAACTAACTTTAAATGGCATTAAATAAGCTTTAAATGGCATTAAACTAACTTCAAATGGCGTTAAACTAACATTAAATGGCGTTAAACAAACTTTAAATGAAGTGAAACTAAATATTTTATGGCGTTAAACGTGCTTCAAATTGCAGTAAACGTTTTATTTTTTTATTTTTTTTTTATTTTTATTTTTTTTTAGGTTAAGGTTGGGAAAGGGTGGAAGGCATGCTGGGGCTCAAGGCACAGCCAGACATGAGGGATGGAGAAGTCACAACATATAGTCGTGGGGGGAAAGGTTGGAAAAGAAGTTTTATGAGTTAAACAGAGGGGTACGACACCCCTTGTTTTACATATTACAGTTTGTTGGCTAACTAAGCTAACCTAGGATTTAGAATGAGGTTGCACAATGGTTATTTTAGTAGACAATGACTAGATTGATTTTACAATTACAAGTTTATTAACATCTTATACTGTATTACGTTATGGACTCACTTGATTGTGACTTGTTAAATGTGAATTTATATCATCTAAGTTTTAATCTAAGGTGGATCACTGTGGCGGACATAGATGGATCGCGGGTTGGGTTGTTGTAGTGCGGGCAGACTCCAGGGCCACCAGGCGTGGGGTCTCCCTCCGTTGATGTCTTCCCCGCGTAGGTGGTCTGGGCTGTGAGGGTCGTCCAGGAGCTTGTCCCAAACCTTTTTCCCCAGGCGATGGAACCTGAAGTTGAGGGCCTCTGTTTTATTTCTAAGGTGGATGGTTTCCACTGTCTCCTGGTAGGGTGGCGCTTGGCCACTGGCTGACCTCAAACATTTGTTTTGGAAGCTCTGTAGTTGTTGTAGTCTAGTCTTCCCGAGTGTGACGAGTGGTATAGATGGGTACTCCAACACAGGCCTCACCAGCGCCTTGTACAGGTGAACTTGTATCTTCTCAGGCATCAATTTAAAACGTTTTAATTTGGCTGCGGCGACTTTGGCTTTATTTAGTCTGTCCTTCACGTGGGGAATGATGCCCGTCCGAGAAATGATGAGGCCGAGCAACCTGCCTTGTTTAGAGTACTCAATCTCTTCGTCGTCGATCATCAATGGGGCCGGCTTGAATTTGGCTATGGGTATGACCTCAAATTTCGTTTTGTTTGTTTTTATTTTCCATTTATTTTCATACTCCGAGATCTCTTCTATTGCCCGAGCAGTGAGTCGCGCCATCCTTGCTGTGGACCTTCCTGGGCAGGTGACGATCTGTGTTACATCGTCTGCATACATGACGTACTCGCTGCCGACGATTGGGGGTGGCAGGTCAGCCGTGTAGAGTGTGTAAAGGGTTGGTGAGAGACAAGAGCCCTGAGGCACGCCGCTCGATAGTGAGAATTCTTCTCCAAAATGTTCTTGCATCTTAATTTTGGCTCTGCGGTCCGTAATGAAGTTGCACAGCAGGCGAGTCAGATTTTCGGTTAGCCCCAGTTGTATGATCTTATACTGCAGTCCTGCGTGCCAAACTTTGTCAAACGCCTTGCTGACGTCCCTCAGTACTATATTGCACTGTAGGCGGCCAGTCATGGCATTGGCGATCTGCTCGTAGGCCTGAGCTATGGCGGTGGATGTACCTCGGTACTGGCGAAAGCCGAACTGGCGGGGATTATGCACGTCTTCGTCCTCCAGATACATCCGCAATCGCTTGTTGACTATTTTTTCGAAGATTTTGGCAGGTACCTCTAGCAGCGATATTGGTCGAAAGTTTTCGACTTTGTTTGGAGGCTTCCCTGCTTTTGGTATGAGGCGAATAACGGCGATTTTGAACATCTTAGGGAAGTATCCAGAGGCGAGGCAGGCGTTGCATATATGAGCAAGCCTCTCTATCATGTTGTCGGGGAGTTGAGCCAGGATCTTCTTGTTAATGTGACTTTGACCAGGTGATTTGTTTTTAAACCCTTTTATGACGGCTGACACATCTGCAGGAACAATGCGTTCCGTCAGGTAGCTTCCGTCCACCAGTCTGGTGAAGTCAGTCCGTGGGAGCGGCTGGAGCAGGTGCTGATGGTCCTGCAACTGACCTAAAATGTCCTCCTCAAACTCCCTGTCGAAGCCCTCGTTCTCCTGTTCACTAATGGTAAAGATCTTTCGTAAATATCGCCGATGTAGTTGTTCTTGGTTTTCTTCCTCGAATATTTTTACGTTGTTTTGGTCGAGCAGGTAAGGGACCGTGCTAGAGGTGGAACCGATCAGTCGCTTGATCCCTTTCCAGAATGCAGCAGAATCGCGGTAATTGTTGGCTGCCTCCCACACCACGGCGGCCCACTTTTGTTCATGTAGACGTTTGCTCTCGTGCTGGATGTCCGTCTGTAGCTCTCGGTACCGGTCTCTCAGCTCCTGCGTCCACCCGCGGATACTGGCTAGCTGTCTCACGTGAGTGTACTGGACACTGAGCTGCCTCAGCTGGTGACTAGTGTGAGGATGGGGAATGGTCCTGTAACTGGTGGTCGGGATGTTGTTGTCCATCTCCGTCTTCACATCCTTATACCATTGTTCGACCGCGTCGTCGATGTCATTAGGGCTGGCTTCTTCCAGGTTTCTCCCCTGCTTGAGACTGAGAGACTCCTTGAAGGAGTCCCAGTCTGCCCGTTTGAGGTTTGACCTGATGTTGGCGGGTATCATAATGGGATTGGATGAGAGCGTCACGACGACTGGCAGGTGATCACTGGTACTGATGGGTCCGGTGGTAACGTGCCTGTTCAGGACGGCCTCGTTGTTAGAGAGGATTATGTCGGGTGTTGTGGCACTGGCACGACTGATCAATGTCGGGAAATCTGGCCCGAGGTGTTGCAGTTTTCCACTTCTGATGTTGTCATACAGCGCCACACCGACGTTGTTCTCATTACCGTGTCCGAGTATGGCGTGGCGCGCATTTAAGTCCCCTATGATGTATGTTGGTTTTCTGTGGCGTAGCAACTGGTTTAGGTCTTGTTCGGGTAAGTAAGGGCGTCTGGGAGGTAGGTACATTGTGCATATGATAACACATCCTCTAGTTGTCTCCACCTGCACTCCCAGAACTGAATCCTCGAAGTCTGGCAACACTCTGTGACTCAGCCGTGACCTGATGGCCACAGCGACACCATCGTTCAGCTCACCCGTCATGTTCCTCTTGGTATAGAGTGTAGCCAAAAATTTTCAGCTTACTTTCGTCTTTTATGCCAGTACAGTACTGTTTAACAAAAAGATGTCTGGGTCTAAATGATAGTATAAGTTAGACAGTTCGTTACGTCTATTAAGGGACCAGTGTAGGACATTATGTTGGACAATTTTCATCCGGCTAACGACTGCCATTTCGGAGACTGTAGCTTGGGGCGTCGCTTGGTGTGTGTGAATATATATATATATATATATATATATATATATATATATATATATATATATATATATATATATATATATATATATATATATATATATCTGTCTGTCCTTCTATCTCTCTATCAGTAATCTCTCTCCCTCCCTCTAGTGCCTAACCGTTGCAGGTATGAAAAATATATTACTCTTTCTTAGTGGTCGACTCCAACTGTAGAAAACCTTAAGACGCCAGCACATGACTAACATTACTTCAGTTCTGTAAATATGATAATGTTATTCAGAAAATATTCCACAGGGGGAAGTTATGGGACTCCTTCCCTCGTCATTATCGCTACCGAGGTGTGGAAGGAATAGTAAGTGGGGGGACTATCACCGCGCTACAGACCTTGGTTCTAAGATACGATAAATAAATACTATAAATTGTTCCCTGAGCGTGTGTAACTTGGGCTTAGCGTATAGAAGAGCCTTTTTGAAACTTGTTAGAACAGAGTTACATGTCCCTGTCGTCCTTTGATATTAAGATTAGGAATTCGGATGCCGGTTGCGGGATGTACATAAGTAAATGTTGTTAACATTATCAGAATCGAGACTATGATAACCAAGTGCTTTACGACCTACGATGTGACACAACTTATGTGTAAATTATATATATACTTTTTTAACCACTCATGTATTGTCACTGGTCATATTTTCAGTAAAGATTTCTTATGGTTGAGATTTTTGTGGGTTTCTATTATTCTTGGATATGGGAGGCAAGACAAGACTTTCATTTTTAACTCTTTGAAAATTAAAGAATGCATTGCATTTGGAAGGGGGAACCAATGAGTTATCACCATAATCAAACAGGAACCGAGGATGGTAAATACGTTTCCGGAGTGTGGTAAAGCCGAACTGATAAAATCCCCCAAATGTAGACTCCGTAAAGATGTTTGTCCTCAACACAAGATGGTAGGTAAATATTCTTATGGAAGATATTTGAGCAGCAGAACTTTTTACACACGGTTATGTCTTGTGATTTGGCCAATCCCTCCCACCCCCAGAGACAGCATGACAGCGTGTGTCGTCTGTCTTCACTCACGTATTCTCCCGTTACACACATGCACGACCCAGAAATGCTGTGACACATCGCAAATTTAGGAATCAAAGAATACAATAGATATGAAGATATAGGTGAGATGTTTGATAAAAGTAACCAGAGTATTCCTTAAGTATTAAAGTTCAAATTTTACACTTCATTTCTACTTTTCTTTTTTGAAAGTTCACAAATATTTTACGGGAGAAACAATTATAAAATGGAGTCACGGAAGACTTCAGAGCCTTTCATTGATAAAAAAATCTCTAGTACACGAACCTATATTTAGCCTTTGTAAACATATAAATCAGCTGTTTTAATGACGCCACGGCAGGAATACACACTTGGTGCATCCCTCACAGCGATACTGACTCCTTCCTCCTGATGTTTATATTGGAGAAACATGTACACAGTATTCCGACACACTGATGGTGGGTCGGAGGCCTCCACGTTATAGTAATATATAAGACTGACCTGTGAAGATCAGTTCTTTAAGAATTAACTAAACTTAATCGTGTAGAGTCTTCAGGTTAATAAATGTCATAACCTGAAGCCACTTGTGAATGTTTGACAGAACTGTAGTACGTCATTTTTATATCTGACACAGCCATCATTCACTGGCTGGCCTAAATTCTGCTTTTTTGTTTGTATTTTATTTTCATTTTGTATAAATCGTGTAACTTTTTCAGTTAAAAATTTGTTTTGTTTTAGAACCAGATTAGGTAAATACAGTCCTTTCAGTAAAAATTTTGGTGGGTAGCAAAATATGAATTAATTTTTACTGTACTGATAGACTGACCATCAGGTTTTACTGGTTCTGGGTTCAGGGCTCATCATTGCAACATCGATGTCTCTTTTTTTTTAAGTTAAAATTCCCAAAATTTGGTTTAATAAATCTCTCTTTTCTAATAGGAATCCAATATTTCAGGTTTAACTATAAATCAGTTCATAATATATATCAGTGTTTACATATACGCGAGAGTCGAAGCGTTTTCTTGTGTTGAAATTTTTTTCATTTTTTCTTTTTTTACCAATTTGCCTTGCGAGGTGGTTAGTTTATTGGGCACTGGTGCATCCTGTGCGAGGCGAAAAGCAGAAGCGTTTACATCACCCAGCAAGGAAGCATGCGGAGTTCAAGCTTGCTTTTGTGACTCATGCGTTAAGGGCATTAGTGAATGAAGGGCACTTAATGGTCTAAAGCCACATTGAGATTCAGGGAGGAAGTTTTCCGCCTCACGAAGAAGTTTGTTTAGGAGGACTCGGGCGATAATCTTGACAACTACGGACAGCAGCGAGATCCCACATGCCTTATTTTTAAACCATTCGTTTTTAAGTTTGCAAAGCCTGCGCTGCGCCTCCGCTTTCTTCCTGTGGAAAGTATCAGCTTTGATCCGAGACTTAGGGTTGTTCAGCCAGTCATTTAAAGCAGCATGTTCATCATCGTTGAGTACACTGATTTCCGGGTAATTTCATCAAACCAGTCCTGGTGTATTCTTTGGATCTGGCCGAGGGTCTCTGCAGGTTTTTGTCTCGACCGTGTCGAGAATATCCCATTCAGCACTGGGATTTGGGTTGTTTGTTATCGGGTTGTTTATCAGCCCATGTTCAAGCTGCTCTCTGAAAGCATGTGCTACCACTGGATCATCTTAACGCTGAGTGTTAAAACTTCTTCTGGAGGATTGTTGCCTTCGCCGTTTTGGGGCGACGTGAAGTGAGAGCTTAGCTCTGACGAGCCGATGATCAGTGTCGTAGTGGTCTGAGCTACACATGGCACGGGTGATGCGGACATTTCGGCGATCTCTTTCTCTGACAATGGTGTAATCAATGAGATGCCAGTGTTTGGATCGTGGGTGTTACCAAGAGCTCTTGAACTTGTCAGCCTGCCTAAACAAGGTATTGGTGATAGTGAGGTTGTGTGCAGCACACTTGCTGAGGAGTACGCCGTTGGGATTACACTTGCCTAGTCCATTTCTCCCTACGGTTCCCTGCCAAATGTCATCGTCTCTGCGAGCTCTGGCATGGAAGTCACCTAGGAACACAACCTTGTTTTCTTTGGGGATAGAGGTTAGCACTCTATCGAAGTCGGCGTAAATGGCCTCCTTGATGCCATCCTCTATATCCAGTGTTGGGGCATATGCACTGATGAAAAAGGCATGGTGTGAGTGATTCAGTGAGACTCGAAGCGTCATGAGGCGCTCGTTGATCCCAACAAGCATTTCAGTTAGCCTGTGTTGGATGTGTGGAGGAATGGCAAAGCCAACTCCATAAATGCGGTTTCTCTCCTCAGCAGGTTTACCCTTCCAGAAGAAGATATAGCCAGACCCCTGTTCTACGAATCGTTCCTCGTCTGGGAGCCTGGGACTCATTAATGGCTGCAATGTGACGTCGATGTTATACCTAGCCAGCTCTTTTGCCACAAGGGCAGTTCTTCTTTCAGGACGGTCATATGTGCCAGTATCCAGAAGGGACCTGACATTCCATGTAGCGACTACAAGAGGTTGTTTATTTTGTTTTTGTTTTGATCTTTGATTATAATTGTGTTTTCGACCGCATAAGGATGAACTTACTGGGTGGGATTTCTAGCGTATTGCCAGATACCCAAAGAATGTTCAATACTACTGAGGGTATATACAAACACTTGTTGTCTTTAAAAGTAGGTTCTATTCTCGTAAGGGAGATATTTACAATAGGACGCAGGAGCCCGTGGTCACGCCACCAGAACTCGGTCTTGACTACCTCTATCTATGTATTACTACGCGCTGGCCTGTACAAATGCCAGCATTCACAAGCTGAATACATAAAGTATAAATGGGATAATTTATATAAATAATATGGTGCACAATAAATAGAATATTACATAGAATTAATACATGTTCTGTAATACTTTACTATACATAATTAATAAGAGTAATATAACAAAGTCAAGCAGAGAATTTTCCTCCCTATACGCTCATGGAACATAGGACCTTTTCTGAATTATCAGGCTAGAATACTAGGTGATTAACTAGAACATAGGGGACTCTTTGGGAAGAAGTCCTTTCAACAGCTCCCAGTGGAGGAAACGGCGGTTCACTCCTATACTCTACTAAGAGGCCTTGGTAGCGGTCCCTGGGCCAGCCAGCCACCCGCCCAACCTTGTCCCAGCGGTGAGATACCGGATCTTGAATCCTGATCTGCTGGCCGATACTCAACCTGGGAAGGGGGCGGGCATGACAGTCGTACCGAGCAGCGACATCTGCGGCTCGTTCTGCTGCACGGCGGTCACATTCTTCAGTCTTAGCCTGCCACTCTTGAGAAAAAGACTTTGGGTGGGCAGGAACACAAGACCTGAGATGATGTCCGTATAGAACCTGGGCTGGGGAGCGTCCGGTGAAGTTCGGGGTGTTGCTTAACTCCAACAAACCTCGATCGAAGTCCTCGCAGTCGATATTTCCTGAGGGCGACACCTTAAGGATCAGGTGTTTCACAGTCTTGACTGCGGCTTCAGTGTGTCCATTCGCCTGGGGGTAGTGGGGCGAGGTCACGACATGACGGACTCCCCAACGGTCCATGAAGTCCCGGAACTCGTGGCTGGTGAACTGGGGTCCTCCATCAGTCCTGAGGCGGAGGGGAACACCAACTTCTCTGAAGTAATGCCTGAAGTTCCGGATGGTAGCAGTAGCCGTTGTATCACTACCACAGGGGACGACAACAGGCCATCCAGACAGTCGGTCGGCAATGACGAGGAAGGACTTCCCTGCTACTGCAAAGAAATCGGCCGACACAGACTCGAAGGGTCTTGAAGGGTTGTCGTCGCACATTAAAGGTTCCTGTTGCTGGCTAGGTTGCAGAATCTGGCACGGTTCACAGGCACGGACGGTACTTGCAATGTCCGCGTCGATTCCGGGCCAAAATACAGTCTGCTTCGCCCGTCGCTTGGTGGCCTCCACTCCTCGATGGCTGTCGTGAAGGCGGGCCAAGGTACGGCGGCGTAGGGCAGCAGGAATAACTACTCGTGGACCATACAAGACGAGGTCTCCATCACAATAGAGGTCCTCGCGTATTTTCCAGTACGGGAGTAGCAATTCATGAAGGTCGTATCAGTTCGATGGAAATCCCTGAGACACACAGTCGACGAGCCGGATGTAGGAAGGATCGGCCCGGGCTGCGGTGCGGAGATCTTCAAGGGTCTTGTCTGCATCCGGTGCTGTAGACTCTTCTGATGTGAAGACGGCCTTCAATGAAACCACTGACTTGAGGGATGCAGCAGCTGTAGAACACAACATCTCGTCCTCTGGGGTGGGGCGACTGACGGGGCGCGGGACAGGGCATCCAGGATGCACAACAGCTTACCCGCACGCCACACAGCCGTGAAGAGATAAGGCGAGAGCTTCTCTTTCAGACGTTGAAGGCGAGGATTTTCTACTGCATCCAAAGAGTAGTGATTGATTATAGGTATAAGGGGGCGATGATCCGTGAAGAGGGTGAAGTGCTGAAGTCCTATCAGGTAGAAACGGCACTTCGCCATCGCCCAGACAACAGCCAACATCTCCAGCTCAATCGTGGCATATCGGGTCTCAGTGTCCGTCAGGAACCGGGATCCACACTGAATTAAGCGGAGTTGTCCACCGCCATGGTCCTGCAGAAGGGCGTAACCAACGCCGTAGAGTCTGGAGGCGTCAGTCTGGAGGACGGTGGGTAGGGCTGGGTCGTAACAGGCGAGGACAGGTGGACTCACAAGGGCCTGCTTAACTTGCTGGAAGGCCTCTTGATGATCTGGGGTCCACAGGAATGTCCTCCTGGGGCTCAGCAGGGGGCGTAACGGCTGGGCTGCGGCGGAGATATCAGGTGTGAATTCAGCCAGCTGATTGACCAGACCTAAAAAAGAACGGAGGTCTGTCAGGTTGGCAGGGGTTGGAAAATCCCTGATTCCACTTACTTTCTCCGGGTCAGCTGCGATGCCTGATGCTGAGAGAGTGTACCCACAGAAGTTCACTGATGGAGCGGCGACTACAAACTTGTCAGCGTTGAGGGTAATCCCGTACTTCCGACATCTGGTGAGAACTTCGTATATCCGGGAGAGGTGGGCACAGTAGTCTTCGTCGTGGAGTAAGATATCATCAACCACCTTGACACAATTCGTGACTCCTTGAAGGGCCGCGTCACCACGTTGACAGAATGCATCGCCCGTAGCGGCAAATCCCATGGGGCCTCTGCAATACTGGTATCTTCCAAATGGTGTGATGAATGTAGTCAAGTGTTGGTCTTCTTCGGCCAACTCGATCTGCCAATAACCACATAAGGCGTCCATAGTTGTAAAAAACTTCGCCTTCGGGTCCACACTTCGAACAGCTGCGAAGGGTGTGGGTGAAGGGTGGGCTGGACAGGAAACTTGCTGGTTAAGTTTTGACAGATCGGTGGTGATCCGTACTCCACCACGAGGTTTGGCGACGGGGACGAGAGGGTGGCACCAAAGTGAAGGTTCGTCTCCGGCCGGCTTGATGATTCCCTGAGCAACCATGGAGTCAAGCTCTTGTCTAACTAGCTCCTTGTAGGCGTGAGGAATCAAACGAGGGGTGTGGATGGCAAAAGGTGTAGCACCATCCTTAAGATGAATCTTCATAGGTGGACCCACCATCGGCTTGAGTGGTGTGGATCCTAAAGATTTCTTATTTACCAACACGTCAGCAAACTCCTTGAGAAGGTAAGCTCTTGCGTCAGAAGGGGACGTGTTAGTAGAGATGGGGAATTCCTTCAACCTGTTGACATGGGTGACCTTTAAGATAGGTTTAGGGAATTCCTTGGAAATAATGGCCAATTCTTGACAATGGCCATATGATAAGAGCGGAGTCGGGATACCATTATGAACATCAATCCGGGCTGAGCAAGACTGCTTACCAAAGGTAAGGGTAGCCCAGAAAGATCCCAAAGCTGGAGCCATCTTGGAACCGTCAGCTGTCAGTTTCGTTGTCTGAGGAGGGGGCTGTAGGTTGCTCCGGGGTATTCCCAAACTTGCTAAATGTTGTGGACCAATTACTGAGACGTCAGCACCGGTGTCAGGTAACATCTGAAGACTGGATGACGAGTTACCTTAGGAAATGACGACACTAATGTGCTGGGGCGTCGTGTCTGTGGAACAATGCACACGACGGCAGGAACGACTGGACACAGCGTCTTGATGCTTGCCAGAAGGAGGGGGCGCGCCAGCACTACCTGAGGATGACTTCTTGGATCCTAGGTGGTGTCCTTTCTGTGTCTTCTTACGACAACATTTGTCATAATGGCCCACACGACCACAAAGTCTGCACTGAACTTTGCTAGCAGGGCACTTGACTGTGTAAGCCCAGTGACCCTGGCGGTCGCAACTTCTGCACACGCTTTGAGCAGCTGGGCACTGGGAGGCATTATGCTGCCTCGCACAGCTGTTACACAAAGCTGCTGCTGAAGGTGTAGCTGGAGGGTGAGGGGTGGGGTTACGTTGCTGCTTCTTACCCTTTCTGTAGGAAGACACTGCCCTCACCTGGTCAGGTTGTGAGCGTAAAGCTGAAGTCGCACACCTGGCGGCCTCGTACGCTCGACATTTCGTAACAACATCTTGAAGGGAGGAAGTGGGGTCGAGGGAAATGAGACGCTGAACTAGCTCTTCATCTCGGACACCCGTTAAGATAATTGTCTTAAGTTGTGTTTCTTCACAGACTTGAAAATGTCCGGGACAAACATCAACTTCCTCTGAACACCTTTTGAGCCTTACAAAAAACGCGTCAAAAGATTCTCCATCAAGCTGTTTACATTGGAGGAGTTGTCTTCTCCTGAGTGCTTCGTTGCGCTGTCCCTTGACGTGTTCCTGCAACTTGTCAAGCACGGCCTCTACCGTCAGAGTTGTCGTAGGAGGCACTTGAAGTGTGTGCTCGAGAGTACGTTGTGTCTCTAAGGACAAGCACATACGAAGCTGGATCATTTGTTTCGGCTGTGATAAACTGGACAAGTCAACCATTGTTGCGTAGTCTTGCCAACGTCGACGCCATTCCCGAAACATCTGATAAGAAGCGTCAGACATCAGAGAGGGAGGCGTCTGTACTGCAGCCTTTTGAGGTGTTGTTCCGACTCTGGGAAATGAGGTACCAGTACCTCTAGTCGCATCAACGTCAGTAGTAGCAGACGAATCTTGTACGGTAGAACGTTGTGGGGAGGCTAACAGAGAAATCAAGACTTCAAATCTGGCTTGATCCTCCTTTCTTCTAAGGTCATCCTCACGTCTACGTATCTCTTCGAGTTCTCTGCGTGTTTGTTCCTCTTTGTGGCGTCATCTTTCAGACTCTTGTACCGAATTTCTTCCTCTTCTCTCCTTGCAATATCGTCCTGGCGTCGAGAAGTTTCCATCCACTTTATCAGTTGAAGGAGATCTGTGGACGCATGTATCGCAGGAGAGCTGGCTCGCGACGAGCGAGGAGATTCTGTGGGTGACTGGGCATTGTCACTGTGGGGAGCGTGGGGCGTAAGCGTGGGTGGGGAGAGGTCTCCCACACTAAAACTCGTAACCCCATCGTCCAGGGTATCGTTTTGATCCCTGTGAGACATGCCTACTGTTTCTGTACTCTATCTGTGCAAAAGACCGGGTCAGCCCCTCGTAATCTATGCACAGAATTACAGAAGTTTACAGCAAGTCACAAGAAATACTGTATAAGGTGAATGCGTGTGTGTGTGTGTGTGTGTGCGTCGGGCGGGAGGGGAGAGACTTGGCGCGCTGCCAGACGTAGGAGCGGTGGGCAGCGTCGCGCTGGCTCCTCAGTCACCCTCAGACCAGAGATGGGAGAGCACGTACCGTCGGGCCGCTCCCTTAGTCAGCTGACCACAACTTGCACAGACAATTATGATTAAAATACACAGCACAGCACTTCACTGCACAGCACTGTACACAGCATAGCACTTCACAACACTGTAAGTCTAGAGGCTTGTAGTAGTCTTGCTGTCTGAAGCTGAAGACTGAAGACGAGACGCCATTAACAGAGTCCGGGGGAAGGCTTGGTCCACTGTATCTCACTGAGAAATAATCACTGCGCCATCTAGCGTATTGCCAGATACCCAAAGAATGTTCTATACTACTGAGGGTATATACAAACACTTGTTGTCTTTAAAAGTAGGTTCTATTCTCGTACGGGAGATATTTACAATAGGACGCAGGAGCCCGTGGTCACGCCACCAGAACTCGGTCTTGACTACCTCTATCTATGTATTACTACGCACTGGCCTGTACAAATGCCAGCATTCACAAGCTGAATACATAAAGTATAAATGTGATAATTTATATACATAATATGGTGCACAATAAATAGAATATTACATAGAATTAATACATGTTCTGTAATACTTTACTATACATAATTAATAAGAGTAATATAACAATATACAGCTGAAGGTACTACTTTGTGTCCATATATATCATACAGGATTACCCAGTCAGGTTGATTCTATAGGCAGGATATGTTTCGGGAATCCTTTCTAGCCCCTTCCCAATGTGGGGTGAGCAGAGTGGCTCCTCGAAAGGGATGCTCAGTAGCACAGACAGGACCAGATTACACTGCTGCCTAGATCCAAGTGCCTAAACAACCGTCTTCCGCGCCGTCCCTGTGCAGAATTGTGACTAGAGACTCCCGGCAGTCATCTCTGCCCCGTTCCCCGTCTCCACTCGTCCGTCGCCATAGGAATTTTGGGGATATACAGTAGGTGTTTTGATGATGACGAGTAGTATGATGGCTGCACTTGAGATGATTTATGTGGTGAGGCAGGAGTGCAGGCTGCAACCACACATCTTGGCCCTCCCTCTCCTGATCCAGTGGTGGAAGTATTGCAACGACTGGGGAGAGGAAGAGTAACCTTAGTTGCCTGTCCATCGTGCATTGCCTTTGTATGCCGGTGTAGTCGTTGGGTTTCCATGGTGGTCACCTCTTCCGCCTACACTGCAAATGGGATCTTGTTGGAGCTCTGTAAGCATGTCTGCCTGATGCGAGGCTCCACGGAAGATTTTTCGTTCTGGGTTTACTCTCGTAGCCTTATACCTACCAAGATTAATCCGGAAGGTAGCGAGGCAATGGTTGGTAGGCGCCAGGTAATGTCCACATGCCAGTGGGCTTATGCACCGTCCCTCTGGGGCCCACTGTTACTCCGAGATCCCCTGCTGGTCTAGCTTGGGTCCAGAAGGCACCCAGTTACCGTGTGTTACCACGAGGAGGCACAGCAGGAGTCTTGATGGTGAGGAGGCATTGTACTGGCAGGGAAGACTTACTGTATGCATGTTAAGTTGCTTCCCTGTTCACCACAATGGCTAGCCAGCGGCGGCAGCTGAAAGCGAGAGGGAGCAAGGAGTGCTTGCACCTTAACACTAACATAATGCTGCCACACTAAACGCATTTCACCACCCTGTGTGCGACACACACACACACATTATTATTATATTATGCTGGGGCCGCAGTCACCACTGGATGTGGGCCAAGGTTACTGTGCCGAGGTCACTGGGCCGAAGTTACCATGGGCCGAAGTTACCATGGGTCGACTTCATGTGTATCATACAAACACAGCTGTAATAAGATAGTGCTATATTCAATACAGGAAGTTAAAGTGATCATACGTTTAGCCAGAAAA
>NW_024717305.1:0-37196 GCF_018991925.1 Homarus americanus | reverse complement strand
AGAATAGTAACTACAATCACGCCCAACAGCTTCCTCAGGTCACCTCAATGCCTCAGTCACTTAAATATTATTATGGGCTGAGTACCTAGTTAATAATAGTCCTTGTTAATAATAGTCCTTGTTAATAATAGTGTCTTATGTGAACTGCAATTAACTAGCTTACCAACTACTTAAGGTGAGATTATTGATGCTGGTTGGTAATGTTACCTCCCTAGTTTTTGTTTATTTAATTATTTATTTATTTGTTAGGAATTTTATGTAGTCGAAATTAAACTCCATATAAAGCGACATAAATTTATATTAAAAACTACATAAATTGAAGGAAAACTCACCTTTTCTTGTGTTGAGTGTGAGTGAGTGAGTGAGTGATATTAGAGTGTGTTGGTAGGAATCTAAATTTATATTATTTTTGTTTATATTTCCGTGTTTTTATATGAATTTGGTTTCTTAATTCATATTCAGGTGATTGAGAATAATTCGAGGTGTAACTAAGATTGGTTTACTGTGCAGCTATTGTAGTAGTCTTGGTTTGGGATAATGCCATAGTGGGATAGATTATGGTTAAGGTTCTGTGTCTTCTAGAGATTGTTGGTTAATGTCATGTTTGGTTATTTGAATTGACTTAACTGACAGGAGGAGGAGGAGGACCCGGTCTCTTGGGCATTACCTGAAGGTGTCCTGTAGGAGGTATAGATGGTCCTGTATATCTCACAGACTCTTCACACACCAGCTGGAATATACTGATGCCATCTGTCGCGAGAGTAAAGACATAATCTTACTTGCAGATGGTTATCGACCTTGTTGAGGAAATATACTAAGGTGTGATAATACTGGATGGTTCTGGCTGCGGTGAAATGGTTTTTAGTAACTTAAAAGGCTTTAGTTTTTTTAATATTATATCAAACACCGTCGGTAGAGTTGAGGCATCGCTGTAAATCATCTGCTACAAGTCGAGGCGTCGCCTGACATTTACTTGCAACAAAATGAGGAATTTCTCTACAACGTTTCAACATTTCCACTTATAACTCTTCTTAATCTTGTGATAATGACTTAGAAAGGTGATATATGCCCAAGGGATTTTTTTTATCACAGCAATTAGGACTAATTTATCAGATTTACTAACTGATCAGCTATACTCACTGTCAGGTTACGGGCTATGCTGAGGAGTGAGGGTGTTCAATACCTAGGAGGCGAAGTGGAATCATGTTACTTGTCCTACGAACGTTTTATTTCGATAGATTAATATCCATCTAGAAATGTACTGGTGATGTACAGCTGCATGATCTGAGCCTCCATGTGTAGTCCTGATGGTTCGTCTGGCTTGTGTCATGCACAGGCCAGATATAACTATGTATGGTGGGGGTATCTTGTGTGTAGCTGATCAGTATCTTGTTGTCTATATCTCGGTGGGTCTTTTGTGTGTTTCTCCTCCAGGCTACATGAAGACAGCTCTTGGTGTCATATACAGGAATGGCATAATATTTCATTCTAAAACCTGAAGCTCTTATATTCTTTTCAATGATAGGGAGATATACTTTTGGCCTCTACATCTGTCCATAATACAATACCTGAGAACAGTTCTTACCTCAGGTGTTGTGTCCAAGCGCAGGTAAATCCCTCTACAGGTACTACACTCCGTTCAGCGTTAAGATCATCCAAGACATTAAAATACAAGTGACAAATCAACGTTCCTGTCAGCCTCACCTTGTGTTGATTCTTACTCAGGTGTTTGTTGTCTTCCCCCTTCACCGTCGCTTAGTATAGGTCTGGTATTATCTAATTTGACTAGATCTGTAATGCTATAAGTCAGTTTGTGATGCATATATAATTTTTGAGAAGGTATACTAATATATTATTGATGTGGTAATATATAAGGAGCACAAATAATTCCTTTGAGGTATATAACTTGCAACCATTATGCAACATTTTATAATAAGTGCACACCAATTATTATTTTTTTAAGATATCATTTCAAGATGTCACAATCAAGTAAAATACACCAAAATATTGACTCTCGAACCTTACCATCATTCCATAACCATTGCAGAGTCATGGGATAGCAACAGTGAGCTTAGGTACCAGAGCCAACACTAATATGGGCCAGTGATAACCTAGATACAAGGTACAAATGTAAACAAAATAATACGATGCTAGGTTCCAATGTCAACACGGAAGCCTACAGGTATATAATTAAACCTTTATGTAGTTATGAAGAAAAAAATTGAGGATACTGAAACTACACAATATTCTAGTCACTTTTACGTCAATATATGTATAATTTCATCTACAACCTTAACTTTTACAATCAATAGACACATGACTTAACATTCAAGACATACTGTAGACATAATCTTCCTCTCGTCAGATTTTAGCCTTTTGTGAATTGTACAGGGTGTGGTAGAGATGTACAGGGTGTGACATGTGTACAGAGTGTGGTCGAAATGTACAGGGTGTGGTAGAGATATACAGGGTGTGGAGGAGATGTACAGGGGTGTGGTAGAGATACCACAGGGTGTGGAGGAGATGTACATGGTGTAGCAGATGTACAGGGCGTGTATGGACCTCTGGGATCTTGTCGCTGGCTTGACCTCACCTACACTGGCTTGACTTCACCTGCAGTGGCTTGACCTCACCTACAGGAGTGGGAAGGTTATAAGAATTGATAGTCGATAATGATGACTGTGTTGATGTCATGAACTTAACCTAATGCTGGGGTCTGGGGAGAGTTGGTGGTAATCAGGAGGTGTTTGGTGGTAATCAGGAGGTGTTTGGTGGTAATCAGGAGGTGTTTGGTGGTAATCAGGAGGTGTTTGGTGGTAATCAGGAGGTGTTTGGTGGTAATCAGGAGGTGTTTGGTGATAATCAGGAGGTGTTTGGTGGTAATCAGGTGGTATGTGGTAGTTAATCTCTTACTTTGGGATTAACCTCGCACTCCTGGGATTAACCTAACCTAACCAATCGCTGCAACGAAGAGAGAACACAACAACTTTGCAGAAACATGTGACGTATTGCAGACTTCCTGGTATTGCACACACAGTTGATGATTTGCAATAATGAACACAAGTGGATTTTTTTTACTTTTTTTTTGTAAATATTCTCAATGGTTTTCATGATATATGTTCATGACTTTTGAGTGTTTGAACTGATTGTGTGGCCATGAATAGGTATGAGAGATGAATTAGTGAAAAATTGTATAATAATGTCATGAGATAAATTACACATGTATATACTGTCATGAAATCTGTCAGTGCATGTATACAACTGTCATGAAATCTGTCAGTGCATGTATATAACTCATGAAATTGTCAGTGCACGTATACAACTGTCATGAAATCTGTCAGTGCATGTATACAACTGTCATGAAATCTGTCAGTGCATGTATACAACTGTCATGAAATCTGTCAGTGCATGAAAACAACTGTCATGCAAACGATTGACAGTCACAGAACGGGCGTCATTACGTAGTACTATACACACATACTACGGTAATTATCAGGCACAATTACCACACATAACCCGGAGATAATTAACACTAATGAGGTATAAGCCTGATCCCCCTATGTGATATTACCGTGTCGTGTCCTGGGTGTAAGTTAGTGGTGTAGAAATGGGTTGTGATGTGGTCTGGGAATTATTGGTATGTGGTGTGGTTGTGGTGTGGTTGTATTGTGTGGTGTGGTGTGAAGTGTGGCGTGTGTGGTGGTGTGGTTGCATTGTGTAGTGTCGTGTGGGTGCAAGCGGATGTATTGTTTGGTGTCCTGGGAATTGTTGGGTGTGGTGTCGTGGGTGTAAGTGAAGAGTGTATGGTGTAATGACAGATATACAAGGTGTGGCAGAGGTGTACAGGGTGTGAAAGAGATGTACAGGGTGTGCCAAAGAGATGTACAGGGTGTTCCAAAGAGGTGTACAGGGTGTGCCAAGGAGATGTACAGGGTGTGCCAAAGAGATGCACAGGGTATTCCAAAGAGGTGTACAGGGTGTGCCAAAGAGATGTACAGGGTATTCCAAAGAGGTGTACAGGGTGTGCCAAAGAGATGTACAGGGTGTGCCATGGATAAGTACATATACTATGAAAGGTTCCTCAAAAATAACAGTAATTACCGTAATGTAGCTGTACGTATTATTGATTACCTTAACGATCATCAACCTCTTGTTAGTAACTGTCACTGTACAAGGTTAACTGCCTGAAGCTATAAACACAACCACACGAAGCTAACGACATAACAACATTGACTAATTACTTCCAATACATCAATACACCTGGTCATCAGATATTACCAGGTGTTGCCTATGTTCCACAATACACCATCTACACCTATGAGTTACCTTATGTTCACCATCTTCTATTTGATGGGTCAATGTAAACAAAATAATCAAGTCTTGTGGACCTAAGACACATATTCTTCAGAAGCTCCAGTACACAGACGCTCTCCAGAGTCAAGTGTAGACAAACAATATTAAGACACTTTCCTTATGGTGCCTGTCCTCGACCACAACAACATCATGACTACTTAACAACACATTACTCTTCAATACACAGACCAAACTATTCCTTACCAATACTACCATCTACCATAAGAACATAAGAACATAAGAAAATAAGGAGTCTGCAATAGGCCGGTTGGCCTGTGCATGGCAGCTCCTGTCGAGAGTTACTACCACTCTCTATCATCCATGAATCTATCTAGCCTCCTTTTGAAACTTTCCAGCGTTTCAGCACTTACTACAAAATTGCTAAGCTTGTTCCACTCGTCCACCACCCTATTTGTGAACCAGTTTCTTCCTATCTCCCTCCTAAACCTAAACTTATCCAACTTAAATCCGATGCTCCGAGTCCTATCCTGCTCGGATATTATAAGAACTTTATCTATATCCCCTTTAATGATTCCTTTCACCTACTTAAATACTTCTATCATATCTCCCCACACTCTTCGTCTTTCTAGGGAATGCAAGTTAAGTTTCTTTAACCTATCCTGATATGGAAGGTTTCTAAGTCCCGGAATCATTTTTGTCATTCTTCGCTGCACCGACTCTAGTGAATTTATATCCATTCTATAATAGGGGCACCAGAACTGGACCGCATAATCGAGGTGCGGCCTGACTAGCGCAAGATATAGTTGCAATAAGACCTCTGCACTCTTGTTACTTACACTTCTAGATATAAAACCCAATACTCTGTTTGCCTTATTTCGAACATTAACGCAATAACGCACTGTTTCTAGGCCGTAGGTCCGGGCTTACAAGTACCCCTAGGTCTCTTTCACAAGTCGACTTCTCTAGGTTGATGTTGTTAAGGCTGTATACATTATAAGTATTTGTTCTTCCAATATTAAGTACGCTGCACTTGCTGGTGTTGAATTTCATTTGCCATTTTTCAGACCACCCCTGCAGTTTATTTAGATCCTCCTGTAATGCATTTGCATCCTGCCTGAATTAATTTGCCGCCCTATTTTGGTGTCATCCGCAAACTTGCTTATGTCACTGCTGATCCCAGTATCTAAATCGTTTATGTAGATTATGAACAAGAGTGGGCCTAGTACTGACCCCTGGGGAACCCCACTGGTTACACGGCCCCACTCAGATTTAACACCATCTATGCTGACCCTCTGCGTTCTATCGGTGAGCCATGATTTTATCCAATTTAAAACTTTCCCTTCGATACCATGAGCCTTAATTTTTCTCAGAAGCCTCTGATGCGGTACTCTGTCAAATGCTTTGCTAAAGTCTAAGTAAATAACATCGTAATTTTCGTCATTATCTACTACCTCGAAGACTTTCCTAAAAAACGTCAGCAGATTTGTTAGACAAGATTTTTCCTTTGTAAACCCATGTTGAGAGTCGTAGATTAATTTGCTTTTCTCTAGATGCGATCGGATGCTATCTGCTATAATTGATTCAAGAAATTTCCCCACTACTGACGTCAAACTGATCGGCCGGTAATTTGACGCTGATGCTCTGTCTCCCTTTTTGAATATGGGTACTACATTTGCCTGTTTCCACAAGTCTGGCACAACTCCAGTGTCTAATGATTTTGTAAATATGTTTACGAGGGGTCCGCTAATCTGTTCCCTACACTCTTTCAAGACGTACTAAGACCATGTCTTAGTACGTATGCATGTAAAGGACGATTTTGTTTTCTTTTAAATTAAATAACTTACTTGAAAATGTTATGTGGTTACTGCCGCTTGGGTCACCTGTGGCTACCCGGACTCAGGTGATCGACCGAAATCGAGGCTTAAGAGACGAAAAAAAAATAATTAAATCATAAATAAATACAGAAATGGACAAAATAAAACAGATCAAAAGTGAGAAACGATATATGTTTTGTTGTCAATGGTAAAATAAATAATTGAAACCCTGCAACACATTATGCTTTCAATATCTTCCCAGGCGGCAGTACCTCCCTGTTTGATAGCTGCCTGCCACCTCCCTCTCCCATTTTGTTTTTTAATTGAAGGCAAAACATTGGAATGCTAACCTAACCTACCTAGCCTAAACTAACCTAACCTAACCTAATCTAACCTACCTAACCTAACCTAACCTAACCTAACCTAACCTCCTCTGTGACTAATTGAATGACCTTACGTAATATCATGAAGTGTAGAATGAACAAGGAACGATCGAAAGAATGAATGAAAAATAACAGACCTGCAAATAATAATAAGAATCCCGATAAGAAAATAGAAAAACATGACAACTTGAAAGATAAATCGACCTATAACTATTTTTATCACTAATGATCAATAATCTTCGTACAATAAACTACCACGACATCAAATCACTGTTTACATGACACAGAAACACACCTTTACCTGTATAACCCATACTAATTCTCATATAAATTTATTCCCATCTCTTCCATAAAACAATCTATTTCTCTATTAAAATTAGATTCAATATTTTCGCTACGACAACCACGGTGCAAAATAAACCGAGATTCAAATTATTAACACAGGTTTAACACCAGTCAGTGTGTTCAATAATAAATACTTGTTAATTTCTTCTGTCACCAAAGTATTGTATCAGCCTGATGAATAAGGTTATTCCTGTGAGATTCCAGACTGTTTGTGTAGCCTGAAATACCATATGAAACCTTGTCAGAAGTATTCATTTTTCAGTCTAAGGTTTAACACATTATACTGAGGTTAAGTGACAATGACGATAACATTATCTCAGAACCTATAATGAATCACAATAACATCTATGTCTACCATCAATAAGCTTACCATCCACTTAAGATAATAATTTCTTTGCACAGGTAAGTTATAATTCCTTAGTTATTCTGTTTTGGCAAGAAATACCAATATGGCATCAAGGAAATATAACCCATGGCTATATTATGTATCAATATGTGGCAATAACTGACTTTGTACCTTTTAGATGTGTATAATTTCATATGTATAGTGTTTAAATGAACATCTTTTTATACTAGGAAGACTTGAAGTATCATATTACACCATAATCACTGGTTTGCTGCACCATACTGTGTCACTGTAAGTCACTGTAAGAGTCACTAGAAGTCACTGTACCTAATATTTCTGAATATAGGTGTAAATATTACCGATGGATATTGAAACTAATTATAACCCTCGAAAATTGTAAGCCTAGTTCAACTGCTTAACACACACACACACACACATGTATTGATCAGAGGTCAGGAGTGCCGCCGCCGCCGCCCTCCGTGTTGTGGCATTGTGGGCGGCCGGCCATGTCGTGACCCGAGACATCAACAAAATGGCGGTGCTTGACCCCCTGTATCCCCAAATGATCCGAAATAATGACCTGACCAGCAAAAGGAAGAATTAAAATCTCTAAAAGTAACATCTTAGTGTAGCCTTGATCATCACTTCGGTTCAAGATTAAAAAAAAAGTTAATGTATCTAGGAAGGAAAGCCAACAGGTAAATCATTAATGCCACAAGTAGGTAATAATCCTCATGACCATTACCTGTCTGCCTGCCTGCCTGTCTGTATCTGTCTGTCTTGTCAGTACTGAAACTTTCTAAATCATAACATGGAAAAATTTAGCTTGATTTTCCCCTGTTTAAGTTATCTGGATCAAACCAACGCTTAACAGGGGTGAGAAACTGGGGGTAACCTTGTTCATATTACTGTCTTGATAAACTTTGACTGTCGGTATCATTTTACAGGTGTGTGTGTGGAGGGGGGGGCAGGCCTGGAGTGATGTGGAAGGTTGGCTTATAGAAATAATATCTACTTGACTCTAGGATCACAACTTAGGCAGACAACATGAGGTAAAGAACAGCTCAGTGTTACAGCCCAAGTTGGGTTATTGCTTCTGGTGATGACTAAGGTTATTGTTGTTACTCCAAGAGATTAATGAGCAGTTGTTTTTACTTCTCTAATTAGTTCCAATCAATATTAAGGCGTGTTGTTTGAGATTAATATAATCTAGGACTCAGTGATGTCAAAAGAGTGTTCCGCAGTACCCCAGAGTTCCGCAAAGGGTTATCAAGTGTTCCGCTGGACTGCAATTTTTTGTTTACTAAAATTAGCCCACCCGGACACAGGTCACCGACCCATATCGGTGTTGGGGGTGGTGCACCATAAACAAATATAGAAATAGATAAAATATAGCATATCAAGTGTTAGAAACGATATATGTCTGTTGTGTTGTCAACGGAAGAGAAACAATTGAAACCCTGCAATTGTGTGTAAATGAGGCAGAAAGTCAGAATAGCAACCTGGGACTTGGTCACAAATTTTTTTATGTCATATGTCAGCAGGGTCTACCATTAGACAACACATTATGCCTCCAATAGCAACGTCCAAATACCAGCCTTTTGAATGTTTAGGAATTTTTTTTTATTCCTTCTTAAGATCAACTTGGGAACGGATTGCTCATCCAAACACTGCAGTGAATGTTCTTCAAATTTTCATGGCTTCTTGAACGAGAAGGACTTGACATTGGATAACAATAAAATAGGCTATAAAACAATTACGAAATACCGTGTTTCCCCAAGGAGCCAGACCCTCTAACACAGCTGTATAACTCACAATGACTCACAAACTGTAAATGATCAAAATATTCTAATAAAGGAAGAATTGCAACTCCCTGACATTTCACCAGACCTCACCGTCAAAACAACGTTGATAAGGACTCACTCTTACCTTTTACGACCAAGCTATTACGTCATTACCCAGATATTACTTTGATACTGAACCTTTGATATTAACAACCTCTCTGTGAGGCCCGAGTCACCCGCTACATCGCTGCTATAAACAATTAACATACGTTTCGGGAAATCACTCGCTCCATCCTCAGAGCAGAACGTAAAGGGACAGAGTTGTTCAGTTACCTGTGAATATTCCTAATAATGAGATAAAGAAGTGAACATTGTTTTGATAACAAACAACAATATCAATAAATACAGAGTCGGGGCAAAAACAAAAGGCTGTTTGATTGTTTAAAAGAACAAGTATAAAATACGACATTTAAGTGTTAAGAAGCATTTTTTTTATTTCCTTGACGCCACCAGTTAGGATCAGACAAGTTGGCGCCAGCAGCTGCTCCTCACTCCACTTCTCATACAGGAACCTCTTAAATCTAGCCTTGTTAACAGACACACAGAAGACCTCGAGTGTCTGGAGCTCTGTATTGTTCACACACTCGGATGACTTGAGGCTTCGTTTACTGTACCGTCACAACAGACGTGCTGCAACACAACACATTTGTTTCGATTTTCAGGGCATTCACATGGCTGGCCTTTGTAGCAACAGCCCTCACAGACAGTCATCAACTAATGCTGCACAGATCATTGACAATGAAGTTAACGAAATATAACTTCTTCCCCGCTAGCAGCAACCTCCATCACCCAAAGGAGAGCAGCAACTTCATCACTTCCTCCACAACACATATATGGTGGCTGTGGGATGATCTTAGTTTGACTCTATTAGTTCTGATGTATAGCGAGAGAGGACCTGTAGGCCGGGTTACTTCAGATCGATTAAATGATCTTATACTTCTGCCTATATACAAAGATCAGTATAGGGTTAGAGTTCTTGATGTGATATGGTTAATATTAATAATCTCTGGTGCTGCTGTTACTCACCTAACCTTCTCTGCCTCCCTTACCACTCGTGTTTGACCAGACTCATGGTGAGGATTTTTAGAGTTGATGAATAATTGATCTGAGTTCTGCAAAAAAACAACTTCAGTGACAGATTTCGTGTCTCCCCAGTTTTTGCCGGCAGCAGCATTTAGTGGTGTACCATCTAGGCAGTTGTACTCTATCGCTTAGTACGGTCGTTGTAAGTCAGGAGAGATTCTACTTACTGAGAACAACCATTGAATATATCACCTGGGAAAAAATACAACTGTGTTTCTCTGTATTTAAGCTGGTAAAATTTTACTTCTTTTCTATGCTATCACCTGAAGAAAAATACGATTATTCTTCTATATTTCAATTGGGAAAAAATATAGACTTTTTTCAATATATTACCTTGAGAAAATAAGACTTTTCCCTATAAATAAGCTGGGGGAAAATAAGACTTCTTTTCTAAATATAACTTGAAAAAATACCACCTTTTTGTATATATCAGAGACAAAAACATGACCAAATTTTCTATTTACTTTGAAAAAAAATTCCACACATCAAAGACATTTTTTTCAGTTGCATAAATAAACACGTCCCTGTATGGTTAACATTATGATATAATTAGGGAATAATGTTGATAAATGACACACGACCACAAGTATACTGTACGTATGCTAGAGTTGTCATACAGTGTCCACAAATATCCAGGAATTATCTGTCAAGATTGTTAATTTTAAAATGGGTCAAACAATTTATGGAACCCCTGTAGAATGAGTGCCACCACCGTATAGTTGGTAAACATGTTGGCACTGTGGGCGGCCGGCCATGTCGTGACCCGAGACGTCAACAAGATGGCGGCGCCTAACCTCCTGTATCCCCAAATGGTCCTAAATGTTGACCTGACCAACAAAAGGAAGAATTAAACTTTTTAAAGTAAAGTCTTGACCAACACCTTAGCTCCTGATCAGGAAAGTTCACTGTAACTAGGAAGGTTAGCCTCCAGGTACGCAAATTACCTTCTCAAACAAGTAATTACCTTCACTGCCATCAGCCCAGGTGACACAGGTGTAAGATGACAACAATGAAACACTACAATTCGTGATTTCAAGGTACTGTGGAAAATCTTCTCCACTACGTTGCCTTTATAGATAGATAGATAGAAGGATAGACTGACAGAGAGATTACTGTTCACTATAGATCACCAGACAAGAGAGTAACAATGGAGAGAGGATCGAGTTGACTTAAACGCAACAAACATCAATCAATCAATCAATCAATCAATCAATCACTGAAGACATTATAAAAACTGGTGAACAGATTATTGGAAAAAAAAATGACGAATATGGGTTAAGATCTTATGCTGTAAAGACTAAAGTAACGGTGGTCTCGAAAATGGTCATAAATCCTAAAATAAAATAAAAATATGGCAGGTAAGAGAAACAAGTAAAAACTGCGTGTGTTTAAGAAGTAGCATTAACTCTGATGGTAGACGTATAGAGGACATAACAAGAATAGGTCAAGTAAAACCATATAATAATCTAAAAGACCTAATTAACAGGAACATTAACTTTACCTTGAGAAAAAGTCTGCTGAAAGGCTATATATGGCCAGGACTGATGTATGGGTCAGAGCCGTGGACACTTTCAGCAGACACCAGGTTGTGGAGGCCTTTGATGTGTGGTGTTATAGGTGAATGTTAAGAATAAGCTACACGGACAGTAAACAAATTAACAAGTACTAAGATCAACAAAAACTTCAAGAGAAATATTTAGTAATAAATCGTAACAAAGTGATTTTTTTTCCTAATTAAGTTTTGGCAGGAGAATTAATATCGCCGTCAAGATGTGAATAACACCTATGTTCCTCCTGTCAAGCTATATGACACCCATGTTCCTACTGTCAAGCTATATGACACCCATGTTCCTCCTGTCAAGCTATATGACACCCATGTTCCTACTGTCAAGCTATATGACACCCATGTTCCTACTGTCAAGCTGTATGACACCCATGTTCCTCCTGTCAAGGTATAAGACACCTATGTTCCTCCTGTCAAGCTATATGACACCCATGTTCCTACTGTCAAGCTATATGACACCCATGTTCCTACTGTCAAGCTGTATGACACCCATGTTCCTACTGTCAAGCTATATGACACCCATGTTCCTACTGTCAAGCTATACGACACCCTGTACCTCCTGTCAAGCAATATGACACCCACGTTCCAGCTGCCAAGTGATTAATTATGACACCTGTGTACCAGCCTCGACTCTGCCACACCTGCGACACAGAACCACTCGAGGGGATGATATTGGATTTCTCTATGACCATAAGAGTTTGTGGACTATTGTTCGTAATATTACCACATTGTCACGTCTTTTAACTCATCCTTCCACAAAAAATAGCACAGATTTACTAGCCGATTACTTACTAGTAGTACTGTATTTAAGAGGCCTGAGATACAGAAATAGCCAGAGACAATTTACTAGTTATGGGATTTCATACGTGACACACACACACACACACACACACGAAAACATACATAAAGATGATAAAAAATAGTAAGTCATGAATAACAATGTAATTATAAGGATGTTATGGTATAATTACACGTTATTACCGGTTATACAGGTGAAAAGTATATACCTCACAAAATGGCGGCATGTCGGCCATCTTAAAGACTCCCCAGATGAGATACTGTCATCAAAAGGCTTATCAGGCCAAGACCGTATAATTATTCGGAATGTTATGTAGAATCAATACCTCTCTTGTTTACCTGGATAATCAAGACGTTTTAGTTCAGGTGTAATTCTAGTTCAGGTGTAATTCTAGTTCAGGTGTCATTCTAGTTCAGGTGTAATTCTATTGATTTTTTATTTTGCCGCTTGCAGCGGCTACTTTATTGTGCACCCCACACTCATCCTGTGAGCGGTAGCGCAAAAGAATTACAGAGTAGAGTTTACAAAGGGTCATAATAATTAACCCCCGTTGTCAGGATATTATGGCACTGAAAGTTACACAGTATTCCATTTACATTATTTGTTTAGTTCTATACATAAAGGGTAACTTATTCACAAATGCGTGAGAACAGGCGTGTGAGGCAGTATGTCTGGCCTCACACTTTGTTATTCACATTTACGTGGGAGGTATTCAAGCACATTGTGTATTTGGTTCTGTACATGAGAATTGATATAGTTACTAAGTGCAAAAAAGTGGATACAATCTTAATATGTCGGCTATCTTGCCATTAGAGATGAAGTGTTGTGCCATTTCACACACAGTGTGCTTGGACCTGTCCCTAAAAGGTTCTATCTTCACACAGTCGAGGACGTAGTGTTCAAGTGTGTGGCCATATGTATGGCCACACACTTTACATTTAGTTTTGTTCACATCTGCTTGAGGAACATACTGCCAAAGGTACTTATATCCTAACCTTAATCTAGCGGTTACAACATCTTGTAATCTAGTGATCTTGTTACTTGCTCCATATACATGTTTCACCTCATACATCTCATCGTGGTAACCTATGGATCGACTAGTGCCTGTTTGCACTTGTCTACTTGCGTCAAACTCATCAATAAGTTCTTTCCTAATTACAGTTTTAAGGGTTCTTTTTGACAGACCCAAATTGTATTCAACGGTGTCTTTGTTAGACGCGAGTTTGGCGAGGGCATCAACTCTGTCATGTTTTATGAGGCCTATGTGAGAGGGGATCCACAACAGTTTGACCCTGACACCCCGGTCAACAAGGCACGCATATTTGTGTCTGGCTTCAGAGACAAGAGCGTGACAACCTGAGTCGAGGGTACCAAGGGCAAGTAGTGAGGATAGAGAGTCAGTGATGATGAGACTGTCAGTAATAGTGGTTTCAATGAATTTAATAGCTGTGAGTATGGCAACTAATTCAGTTTGTAGAGTGGATGCCCAGTTGTTAATTCTAACTCCTTTCTCAATTATATTACCGTCAGGTTGAGTCACAACAATAGCACTTCCAGCCCTCCCACAGGCGGTGTTTAGAGATCCATCAGTGTAGATGGTCTGTGTGATATTATCATCAGTCTGTAGAGTGTGTATGTGTTCAAGAGCTCTCAATTTGGCAGTGTGTTGGAGATAAATGCTTTGTATAATTAATTTTTTAGGCGGATACGTCGGTATTGTGATATCGAAGGGAACTGTCCGCCAGGGTGGCAGGAAGCGCTGTTGTGTCTCAACTTTGTACAGGTGGTCTAGTCCAAACATCTTCATATGTGTAGCTGTAGTTTGGATCCATTTAGACTCAGTAGTCCCATGGTTCATACATTCTAGCAATTTTAAGGAAACAATGTTATCAGGATCACCACGCAGAAGCCTCAGGGCTATCATGAGGTTGACTTCAATTATTCTATCTTTAACACTGGGTATACCTAGTTCTTTCCTCATATTAAGTACTTTAGTGTTCATGGGACATCCTAGGATAATTCTGAGGGCTTTATTTTGCATTTTCTCGAGCTTGTCAACGCCTTTCCCGTCACGAATGACCAGGGCTGGTGCGTGGTAATCTATCAGAGATCTTATATAGCCTAGGTACATTGTTTTAACAATTCTAATATTAGCACCATAGTGCGGGCTGTACCCCGCTACACCTCTAAGAGGTCTCAGTCTGTCAGTACATTGGCGGGTTTGCTGTTGTATGGCAGGTAGGGTACAAGGGACGGAAACACCAAGATATTTAAAAGAAGAAACATAGTCAATAGTGTTGTTACCTATCTTGAACTTGGCGGGGCCGCGTTTGCGGTTACCAGCTTGTTTGTTGAACACCTTAGTTTTGTCAGTGGAGATAATAAGACCGAGGTCTTCACAGGCTGCGTATACATGGTTCAGGGTGGTTTGCATTTCACGATGAGTTTTAGTATGTATAAGAATATCATCAGCATAGCTGATTGAGATATTGCTGGGGTTGTCTGGTATTAAATTTAATAATGCATTCATAAGAACATTGAACAAAGTGGGGCTAAGTACTCCACCTTGAGGGGTACCAAGTTGCATATCTTTAACTTCACTTTTGTAACCCTGAAACAGTGCAGCAGCCCTTCTATTGGTTAGGTAACCACTTATCCAGTGTAACAGCCTACCTCCTATATCCATTTTGGCTAGTTCGTACAATATCAGTTGCCTATTGGCAATATCAAATGCAGCTTTTAGGTCAAGAAATGTGGTGTAACTGTGCCTTTCATCACCATGCACAGTTAGGAATGTGGTGATGCAATTATGTACACCTTTACCATTGGTGAAGCCATTTATGTTAGGAGACATGTGTTCTCTGATTCTATATAAGAGTCTGCCAAGAACCATCCTCTCAAAGGTTTTACACAGGCCGCTGGTTAGTGATATGGGACGAAAGGCATCAGGTTGTCCTGGTTTCGGTATTGGTACAACAATACTGCTGGTCCATGATGTGGGTAGTTGGCCCTCGGCATGACTCATATTGTACAATACCAACAATGGATTGCCTGGCACGCGCCTTAGTAGTCTAATGATGTTGTAGGTGAGTCCGTCCTCTCCAGGGGAAGTAGACCTACCCCTGGCGAGGGCGGCGTCAAGCTCCTACTCAGTATATGGAACATCACACTCATCGTGCTGTTTGCCCAGCATAAAGCTAATAAGATTACTTCTCTCTACAGACTTCGCATCAAGGAGTCCCCGAGTCCTAGCTGGTAACATGTCATAGCTCGACACATGAGCCCACTTTGTTATTAGCTCATTCGACTTTTGCAGAGGGTTTGGATGGGAGACGTGTCTTCTGTTTTTACCTCTGATTATGTTTATGTCTTTCCAGGCTTTGCTGAGGGATGTGTGTTGGTTCAGGCTGTTGACATATGTCTCCCATGCATTTTGTCTGAGTTCGTTTACACGTTCCCTGACAGCAGCAAGGGAAGCTTGATACAATTGTAACATTTGAGGTGTTCTAAATTGTCTGTAACCCTTACCCACCCTCCTGACCCTAGCCCTGAGGTTTTTCAGCTCAGGGTCATTATAGCACTGCTGTTGCCTGTTCCCATTATGCTGACCACGTTTTCTCATTTTTTTGGTGGAGGCATTGTTGGTGAAGTATACATAAGTCCTATCTATCAGATCGTCATGGAAACTTTGGTAGTTGTCAGGCTTGTAGTCCTTGTACCAGTCATGGATGAAGTCTATGAACTGGCTTTCATGTTCTTGCTTGACTGTGATTCTACGTCTGTTGAGTTTACCACCAGTGGGGGTGTCATTGGCTACATGTATACTAGCTTGGATTGGGCTGTGGTCAGACATAAGATCAGTGACAACATCAGAGCTATGAGTTGTGTATGATAGATTAAAGCCAATACATTTGTCTAGACCCCCGCCATAGATGTGTGTTGGTTCATTATTACCTATAATTTGAACATCTTCATATGCGCTGAGAAGTGAGATAAGTCTCCTACCATTGGTGTTAGTGGTGGAGTCACCTAATTTCTTGTGTCTAGTATTCAGGTCACCCATCAGGACAGTGGGCTCAGTGTGTAAAAAGTCTGGGAGATCTGTGTACTGAAACTGATCTGAGGGAGCATAGGCGTTTAGCACGTTGAGTGTGGAGTTGCCCAGGTGGATAGTGATCCCATGGTACTGAAGGTTGGTAGTCTTTTTGGATACAAGAGGTACATGCGGGAGTGACTTCTTAACATACATCAAACATGTGTGAGTAGAACTAGGATCATAATACACATAATTGGGCAGACTGGGTGGGGGCTTACCATTAGGTGTGAGACACTCCTGCAGACACACAATATCGATGTCCTCAGTCACAACTTTGTGGTGTAGGTCAGGGTATCGTTTTCTAAGGGATGAGATGTTCCAACTCATCACCTTCACCGCTCTGTATCTTTGCCTGGTATTAACACTGGCCATTAGGGTGTGTCATAGGAGGGAAGATCAGCTAAAACTAATGGCCCATCACTTTTTTGGTAGATTTTAGTGTATATAAACAGACAATAATTTCAGTTTCAATATTTTGCAACCTTTTGCTAGGTAAATTTTAGCGTGAAATTTATCGAAAATCAAACGTACAGCTGCATTAGTGCATTACAATTAAATAGTGAACATTGCTTTCTGACTTCATTCTTTAACAACCCAACTAACAATATTTTTTTCTGTTTCAGATAATATTTGCGATGGCTGCTTGTGTCAGGACGAAGAACCAAAAATCCAGCCATCTCAGTCACTATCTTGGGTCTGGGAGAGAGCTCCTGAAGTCGGAGTTGCCTACATTGAGAGATGCTTTGAGATACGGTGTTTTAATCAGGCAAATCAGTGAAAAGAACCAAAGAACTTACACAAATAAAGACATTGCCAGTGATATGACCAAAGCTGTCTTGGCACAGTACACTCTGGCTAACGCTCAGTTCAAGCCTCCAGTCATAACAAGTCAGAAGAAGATTAGTGAGAGACTGCTAGCCAGTTGGGGAAAAGGCAAGAAGATATCTCTCTTGGGAGAGAAAACTTTGCAGTTAAGGACAGCTTTGCCAAGCAACTGGACCAGTTATTTGACATAATTACTTGCAAGTGCCCAATTGTTCTCTGTCCTGAGTTTGGATGCGATCGACTGTAAATCCGAGGCCCACATCTCCTGTATTTGCAAGCGTGAACTGAAGATTCCTGTGATCGAACTGGCATTTGTAAAAGCACAGAGAGAGAAGACTGGCAGTATAGGGGCTCTCATGATTTCTAGCCAAGATATTCCGGAGTCCAAGAGACAGGAGGCTGCCACAGAGAGACAGAAGAGGAGAAAGTTGCCGAGGAAAAGAGACTTGAGAAGGCCCAGGGTGAGGTAAAAAAGGCCGATGATTGGAGTCGAGCTGATTCAGAGTTTAATGACTTCCCCATGGCTGATCCGAGTGCTGACCAGGAGAATGGTGACTGTGTCCCTAACCCAGAAAATAATGATCCCAAACCTTCCAGGCATAAGATTCGAAATAGGAAAGATATCCCGAGCATAGCTCTGGCCAGCATGCGACACCACACTGGTCTCAGAGAAACTGCAGAGATAGCAACAGCTGCCTGGATTGACGGTGGTTTGATAACACCTGATGATGTTCACCTGGTGATAGATCATAACAAAGTAAGAGCTCAGGAGAAACTTGTCAGTAACCTAGAAGAGGGAGTTTGATAAGGGGATAATAGAAAATGGAATCAATTGTTTGTTCTTTGATGGGAGAAAGGATGACACTAAAGTGTTCATGAAAGTTGGAGATTCTGACAAGTTGTTCCCTGCCATGGTGAAGGAGGAACACTACTCCTGCTGCAGTGAACCAGGAGGGAAGTATTTGTGGCATTTCACTCCAGAGAAAGATGACATCAGGAAACCAGCTGAGATAGTGGCAGATAACATTGTGAACTGGCTCAGAGAGAGGAACATAGACCAGACCCTGCAGGCCATTGGAGGGACAGCACCAACACAGACACAGGGTGGCAGGGGGTCGCCTGATGGATAGAAAGCGGAAAGGTGGGAGGAAGCTGGTCTGGATTGTTTTGTGATCTCCACACCAACGAGTTGCCACTCAGACATCTGATCCAGGGCTGGATGGCAAGACTCTTTCAAACAACAGATGGTCTGGTCCTCTTGGCAAGATGCTGGACTCTGCCACTGAGTTAGAAATAAATCCGAGCTTTGAAAAAATCACAGTTGGCCCTCCACTCGTTGAGCTTGCACATACTGTCATTGACGACCTGAGTACTGACCAGTACTATGGTTACATGATTTGCAGTGCCATCAAAACTGGGGTCATGCCTGATAGACTTACTTACCTGCAGATAGGTCCAGTCTCACATTCTAGGTGGCTCACAACGGCTCTCAGGTTCTGCAGAATTTGGGTCGCTCATCATAAACTGAAAGGGAACCAACTTCACAACCTGAGACTTATTGTCCAATTCATCGTGAGTGTCTACTTGCCAAATTGGTTCAACACCAAGGTCAAGTCATCGTTCTCCAAAGGTCCGAGGCATGTTCTCTTCCAGCTTGAGCTCCTGAGGAGCCAGCCAAGGAAGGTTGTTCAGATTGTGGAGCAGACTGTGAGGAGATCTTCCTGGTATGCTCATCCCGAGGCAGTTCTGCAGACAATGCTCTGCAGTAAGGATGAGGGGAGAGGGAGAGAAGAGTGGCAGTCAAAAAAGATCTTGGATATGAGACTTATGAGGAGGATCTGGGCATGACGAATCAGTTGGTGACGATTCCTTCAGGTCAGGAAGACTCCTAAGTCAATCTAGGTGCCAAGACCCTCACTGATCTCATAGATCTGGATAACAACATCAGGCTGGCAGTGAGCCCCCTCTTACCTGCAGCCTCACCAATGTTCAAGTCAGAGCTTTCCTGGACAACCCCATGCATGTCCCTGCCTGGCCCTCGCACACCCAGAGTATAGAGCGTTGTGTACAGCAAGTGAGCGAGGCCAGCAGTCACGTGTACAGCCAGGAGAGGAGGGAAGGCTACATCCGAGCTCAGGTGGTCAGCAGGGAGGTGATGAGTAGAAACAGAAGCAAGAAAGACATGTTCTCTATGGTGTGCAGCAACACCGGGTCGTAGTAGTAAAACCGGTTTTGTATTTGATGATTTTGTTTTCTAAAGGAATATTAAATTTAATAAATGTGTCAAGATCATTCGTTTCACTATTCTGGATCATTTTCATCCTAATAAATTAACCTGATACATTTACTTTACTTTAAATAAGCTATTTAGTGGTGTTGGTAAAAGGGTGGGAATACTGAATTTTCATAAGATTTCAAGTTAAAATTTACCTAGCAAAAAATGAAACCTTTCAAATCTGAAGATATCACCTGATTCTGCACATAGAACTACATCATTAATACCATGGGCCGATTTTTCAAACTCAAAAAAAAAAATTCGCCTCCGTATGACACACCCTACTGGGCCAGGGACGGCTTGAGGTGAGGATCACTGGTGCGGGACTCCCCATGTTGAGTGGGTGTCCGCACTAAGCTCAGCATAAATATGGCCACCCTTGGGTAACTAAGGGCGTCCAGGTTGACTAAGGCGGTGTGAACCGGGCCAGGGGGGAAACCCAGCAGCCAAAAGCACCCATGTCGAGCAGTAGTGGGATCGCGCCCGTGAGTGGGCAGCCCGTATCAGCCTTGCCAATACAGGCAGACTTGGTTCTTTTTATTTGTTATTCATGCTTCGACGGTATGCATTCATTTCACCGTTATTGTATAAGTAGCATATTGTATAATATACTGTATATACCAACAATATCTATTTCCATGAAACTGTTCTTGCCAAATCATTTTAGCGACGAAGTAGATAACTGTCTTTTGGTTACAATTATTTTCAATAAAAAAAATAAGTTTTTATTTTTAATTCAGCCTTATCAACAGTGAAAATAATGGATAGTAATATGGGAAAAAACGTGTTAATAGTATCTTGACATGTAACAGTTATATAGAGCATAAGGTAGGGGCAGTAAAGACACGCAAGTAAAATTACAACTCGTAGGTAGTAATGTTATTTGAAGAAAAATAATTTTAGTTTTCATTTACATTTAATATTATTCTTTCATCACAATTATACATTAAGATATGTGTTCGTCGAGAGAAGTATACAAGTTGTAACAGTTCTCCCTGTAAAACTCTTAAGTCGCCCGTGAACATTTTCTCTGTACCAACGAAATATTGCTAGTTGGTTTGGAGTAACTGTATTTGCAATTTGATGGAAAAGTAATTAAAATACAATATTTTATGGCGAAGAGGGTGAAAGTGACTTATCCAATAAAGTACTTGTAATTATGAGGACATGTAATTGAAAATGAAAGTGTCTTTATGTTATTAACAGTATACCAGTCCTTCAAACGTGAGGTAGAGATTTATGTACTCTATACACCATTTTATGATTCTGTCCCGTCGTCTACCATTTAAAATGAATACCCACTGAGCTCAGGTTGCTGCTACCACTACAATAACATCTGTGGGAAATCGTTGATCGATTCAAGATGTAAGGTAAAGCAAAGATATGATTGTTGGCGATGGATCTTCCATGATTAAAGCTTTTGGTGTATCCTTATAGAGTTTTCACATGTTTGGGGATCAGTCAGGTGAAATTCAGTGCTCAGTTTGCTGACTCTGATGTAACTTGACGAAGATATACGTACGGAAGATGTTCTTTCTTCCCTTCCTCAAAGAATGGGTTGCTTTGCACACACCTAACAACTCTTAGGTAAAGGATAGACTCACCCACCCTGAAATTAAAACCTCACTCCTAGCATCCACCTTCAAGAAAGCTCTTTCCTTTTTGAACTTTTTCATTTGAACATTGTTTTAAGTTAGAGTGTTGTTATCACGGAGCTTCAAATTTAGTTCGGAAATGAGTTTTGTTGGCTGGGGTTGGTGCCGCAACCTTGTAATCCGGCGACTCAGAGGTCTGGGCCAGGGACGGCTTGAGGTGAGCATCACTGGTGTGGGACTCCCCATGTTGAGTGGGTGGCCGCACCAAGCACGGCATAAATATGGCCACCCTTGGGTAGCTAAGGGCGTCCAGGTTGACTAAGGAGGTGTGAACCGGGCCAGGGGGGAAACCCAGCAGCCAAAAGCACCCGTTTCGAGCAGAAGTGGGATCGCGCCCGTGAGTGGGCGGCCCGTAGCAGCCTTGCCGATACAGGCGGACTTGGTTCTTTTTATTTGTTATTCATGCTTCGACGGTATGCAGTCATTTCACCGTTATTGTATAAGTAACATATTGTATAATATACTGTATATACCAACAATATCTATTTCCATTAAACAGGTCACTAACCCACATCGGTGCCTGGGTGGCGAAAATGTAATAATAATAATAATTAGTTCATAGTAAATAAAATTTATAATAAAAAATTCAAAATTCAAAATAAAATAGTAATAATAATAATAATAACACTGAAAATATTAATAATAATAATAATAGTAATAATAATAATAATAATAATAATAATATTAATATTAATAATAATAATAATAATAATAATAATAATAATAATAATAATAATAATAATAATAATAATAATAATAATAATAATAATAATAATAAAGAACCATAAAGAAATACAAAAAAATTGAAAGTTCAGTAGTGAGAAACGATATATATATTTTGTGTTCTCAAAGTAAAAGAAACAATTGAGACCCTGCGATTGTTTGTAAATGAGGCAGAAAGTCAGATCAGCAACTTGGGACTTCGTCACAATTTTCGTGTTGCCATATGGCAGCAGGGTCTACCATAGACAACACATTATGCTTCCAATATCTTCCAAGGCGGTAGTACCTCACTGTTTGATAGCTGCCTACTACTGTGGTTAGGCGACTCGACCACCGCGGGGAGGACTTTCAAGAGGGCGAGGTGTGGAGGGCCTGTCCTCTTCCTGATACTCTCCTGATAATGGAAACGCTACCCCATCCCTCCCTCGTCTCCCCCCTCCTCCTTCTCTCAGTAACCCTTCATACCCTTCCTCCTCCCTATTCTCTCACTGACCCTTCTCCTCTTCTCCTTTTACTGTAACTGCGGGCGCGCGCGTATGTATACGTTCACCGTGTAAAACGGGTGTTGATCTTTAAAAAAACTCTCCACTAGATTATATTATACTTTACTGCCACTGACTGACCTCTGAAAAGCGTAACTCTGATATACTCGTGTTGACTCTCTCTCTCTCTCTCTCTCTCAGCTACTGATTTTCCTGTATTCCTAATCACTACTTCTCACAATAGTCTCCTCTATCAAGAATGCGAAGAAAAGTCGTCACCTTACTAAAAATTGTTAGAATCATAAATCAACACCAACACCCTTCTCACAATGTTTCCTGGTGGTTGGGAGCATTAATAAAACTCACACAGGGTAATTAGGCCCAGATTAATGGCCAAGAGCATTAGTAATACGATTGCCCATTGAGCCTAAAATACTAACACATATATTCTATGAAAATCTTGTCGTGAGCGAATATTTATGGTTCGTTGTTGCTCATTTTCTTCGTCTTTTCCTTTCTTTGCTTATTTTCATTGATTTTAGATTTCTACATAAGTTCTTCTTCACTGTTCTCCCTATTTAATACTCCCTTTCCGTGCCTTGTGATCCACCTCAATACAAAATTGGAAGTGGAAGAAATAACCTAGATGAATAAATTGAAATTCGGATTATTCTCTGTCTTCTCATGTTGAAAGCTGTCGTGATGCTTCCTAGATGGCGTTGCAGTGTCGTGAAGTGGCCCTTGCTTCCTAGATGGCGTTGCCATTCACATCTAGATGGTATCCAGAGTTCGTGCTGGTTACTTACCTTTTTGTTAAGTAACTTAAATTGTATTGGGAGATCGTGTAGCGAGTGTCACTTGGACCTGGACGCGAACAGAAGAAGCAAGCAGCCTGTGTTTTCCTGCCCTTATTCCAAGTTCAGAGTTGCCCTGTACTACAAATGGCGACGAGAATGGGATGAAGAGCCTGAGAGAGGGATTGCATATGAAAACAAGATGATACCTCAGTTCGGAACCCTTGAGGTCTACCAGGCGTCGTGGGTGGAATACAGTCCTGTGAGCGAATGGATCAGTTTTTCGTGGCGGAAAAGATCTCAGACGCCGGGAGAAGAAAGTTATATTCCTCTCATCGGTCGGTGTTCTCACTCACGGTGTACTACGGTCCTTGTGCAACCCAAGTAAGCCCCAGGACGAAACTCATTATAGCCCCAAGACTTTTATCACTCTGGCTTGGTTCAGATTCAACTCCTGCTTCAAGTATAAAGTGTAATTGAAATGAATGGATTTTTATTTCTAGAATCTTGTTTTAGTAATTTTTCTTTAATTTCCTCTTATCTTTTCTTTTTGTTCAGTTTCCTTTTTTGCCAAAACTTCCCTGTTTTCTTCCGTGATAATTTCTTACCATTTATTTTTCTTCCTTTCTTACCTCAGCAGGGAAAAATCCTTTAAAATAATTATTTTTCCCATAAATCTTAATTATTTAATTATAAACATGAATTAATTGCTGAACAGTATCCACATTTATG
Organism: Homarus americanus; assembly: GCF_018991925.1. Taxonomy (NCBI): domain Eukaryota; kingdom Metazoa; phylum Arthropoda; class Malacostraca; order Decapoda; family Nephropidae; genus Homarus; species Homarus americanus. The sequence goes on along the minus strand of NW_024717305.1, from coordinate 13,122 downwards.
ATTCATTTTCTTTATTCCTGCACCAGTCTTTCAACTTCAACATCTGATTTGAATTTTCACTCACACGTACCTATATTTTACACATTATTTTTTAGAAAGATTTCAATCACTTCATATCCACGGGTCTTAAGCCTCAGGGATGGCCATTATCGTGGACAACGGGCACGATTATGATATGGTATATCTCGATTTTAGCAAAGCCTTCGACAGAGTCCCCCATGAAAGACTAATAAGAAAAGTGGAGGCTCATGGCATTGGACGAGATATTCTAAAATGGATTAGGGCGTGGTTACAGGACAGGAAACAGCGAGTAAGCATTAACGGCACTAAATCCGAGTGGAGTAACGTCACTCGTGGAGTACCCCAAGGATCAGTACTTGGACCATTATTATTTATTATACATAAACGGCATAGATATAGGCGTAGACAGCAACTTAAGTAAATTTGTTGATAACACTAAAATAGGGCGTGTAATTAAATCTGACGAGAACTTTTCAAAACTACGGGAATATTTAAACATATTTTTCGCATGGTCTGAAAAATGGCAGATGAAATTTAATATGGACGATTGTAAAGCACTTACTCTAGGAGATGCAAACAAAGAAACCAGATATCAGATGAACAACGTTGTTATAGAGAAATCAGACTGTGCGAAAGATTTATGAGGAATGATAAGTATGAATCTTAAATCAAGTCAACAATGTGTATTTGCTCTAAGCAAGGCGAACAAAATACATGGGTTCATAAAAAGGAGTGTAAGCTACAAAACTAGCGAGGTTATCCTAAAACTATATCTTGGGCTTTTGAGACTTTAATTGGATCACACACTTCCTTTCTGGTCACCGTACTACAGAATGAATATAGAATCCCTATACAGAATTCAGAGGAGAATGACAAGACTAATTCCGAGCATTAGGAACCTTAATTACAGAGGTAGATTAATTAAAGCATCTTAATTTGCACTCCCTCGAGAGACGTGGAGTAAGGGGGGATATGATCGAGATTTATTAATGGAAGTCAGGGCTAAACAAAGGTGATATAACAAAGGTACTCAAACTATCTAACCAGGAGCGAGCTCTTAACAATGGTTTTGAGTTAGACAAATTTACATTTAGGCGCGAGATAGGTAAACATTGGTTTGGAAATAGATCAGTGGAAGAGTGGAACAAGTTACCAAACATCATCATTAACACTAATACGATGGCTAGCTTCAATCATAGGTTGGATGGATATATACTGGACAGTCCAGTACGGGCCATTTGGCCCGCTCCAGTTTCCAACATTCGTATGTTCTTATGTTCAAATTATATGAGCTCTAGAGAGGACTCCGGGTCAAATTCCGTACTGTCTTGGGGAGGGAAAGGGAGAGAAACGTTACCACGCAAGTTTTCACATTATGTAGAGCAGTGGTGGGCCACTCAATTAGTTAGTGGGCCACATGAGTGACCCTCCATCATCTCAGTGGGCCACATGAGTGACCTTCCATCATCTCAGTGGGCCACATGAGTGACCTATCATCTCAGTGGGCCACATGAGTGACCCTCCATCATCTCAGTGGGCTACATGAGTGACCTTCTATCATCTCAGTGGGCCACATGAGTGACCCTCCATCATCTCAGTGGATCTCATGAGTGACCCTCCATCATCTCAGTGGGCCACACGAGTGACCCTCCATCTCAGTGGGCCACATGAGTGACCCTCCATCATCTCAGTGGGCCACATGAGTGACCCTCCATCATCTCAGTGGGCCACATGAGTGACCCTCCATCATCTCAGGGGGCCTCATGAGTGACCCTCCATCATCTCAGCGGGCCACATGAGTGACATTCTATCATCTCAGTAGGCCACATGAGTGACCCTCCATCATCTCAGTGGTCAGTAGGCACATGAGTGACCTTCTATCTTCTCAGTGGGCCACATGATCACCCTCCATCTCAGTGGGCCACATGAGTGACCATCCATCATCTCAGTGGGCCAAATGAGTGACCCTCCATCATCTTCGTGGGCCACATGAGTGACCCTCCATCATATCCGTGGGCCACATGAGTGACCCTCCATCTCCGTGGGCCACATGAGTGACCCTCCATCATCTTCGGGGCCACACGAGATCCTTCATCATCTCCGTGGGCCACATGAGTGACCCTCCATCAACTCGGGGCCACATGGTGACCTTCCATCGTCTTAGTGGGCCACATGGTGACCTTCTGCATCTCAGTGGGCCATATGAGTGATCCTCCATCATCTCAGTGGATCATGAGTGACCCTCCATCATCTCAGTGGGCCACATGAGTGACCTATCATCTCAGTGGGCCACAGTGACCCTCCATCATCTCAGTGGACCATGAGTGACCTTCCATCATCTCAGTGGGTCACATGAGTGACCTACATCATCTCAGTGGGCCACATGAGTGATCCTTCATCATCTCAGTGGGCCACATGAGTGACCCTCCATCATCTCAGTGGATCTCATGAGTGACCCTCCATCATCTCAGTGGGCCACATGAGTGACCCTCCATCATCTCAGTGGGCCTCATGAGTGACCCTCCATCATCTCAGTGGGCCACATGAGTGACATTCTATCATCTCAGTAGGCCACATGAGTGACCCTCCATCATCTCAGTGGGGGACCCTCCATCTCAGTGGGCCACATGGTGACCCTCCATCTCAGTGGTCCACAGTGGTGACCTTCATTCTCAGTGGGCCACATGAGTGACCATTCTCCATCTCAGTAGGCCACATGAGTGACCCTCCATCATCTCAGTGGGCCACATGAGTGACCCTCCATCTCAGTGGGCCACATGAGTGACCTTCTATCATCTCAGTAGGCACATGAGTGACCTTCTATCTTCTCAGTGGGCCACATGATCACCCTCCATCTCAGTGGGCCACATGAGTGACCCTCCATCATCTCAGTGGGCCAAATGAGTGACTCTCCATCATCTTCGTGGGCCACATGAGTGACCCTCCATCTCCGTTGGCCACATGAGTGACCCTCCATCATCTTCGTGGGCCACACGAGACCCTTCATCATCTCCGTGGGCCACATGAGTGACCCTCCATCTCCGTGGGTCACATGAGTGACCCTCCATCATATCCGTGGGCCACATGAGTGACCCTCTATCATCTCCGTGGGCCACATGAGTGATTCTCCATCATCTCCGTGGGCCACATGAGTGACTCTTCATCATCTCAGTGGGCTACATGGGTTCTGATATTGATATTGAAACAGTTGATTTTGCAAGACAAAATGCAGATACAGAGACGATAATAAAAACGATATTAACAATCTGAGCCAGTTTAGTGCCTGAGCTCTCCTGTAGGTACCTGATATATACTGTAGATTTATCTCTCGGAAGTATTATGTGACATTTAGTATCATCTGGAATAGCACATATAGCATGGTGGTAGTAAGAACATATCAATGAAAGAAAAAGTGAGGAATCATTTGTGTTTTCATGTTTTTTGCTATTACATCCATAACGGAATGTTGTGAAGGAAATGCGTATAGCACTCTCAGGTACGGGACATTATAACCAACAATGTTCACTGGTCGAAGGTGTATTTAGTTCAGGATCTCAACACAGCTGGCGTTTCATTATCTCATTTAGTTTTGTTACCGATTCATTCGGAAGAAGACACGGACTTTCTGAGGGGGACTGTACTTGGAGACTTCAATGCTGGAGTAAGTAGGGAGGGAGGTGGACCAGGAAATGCTATGGACCCTTTTGATGAAGAAACACAAAATTAAGAAGTAAAGTTAATTTTGTTGTATACGAAACAATTTAACTTAAAATAATGAATTGATTTTTCAAGCACAACGAACACCATTGTGATACGAGATATAGATTGGATAACATTAATGGAGAAATTAACCCCCAAATCCATAATAGACTAATGTGTATTTTAATAAAGGTGTTTTCTGGGAGAAGTCTTGATCCAGAATAGTTGTGGCAGACACTATCATAAACAAAACTGACATATTAAAAGACAGAGAAATAAGAGACTGTACTGCGCAGCTCATTGTCATTCCTAAAAACCCGTTTTAATTCATATTACGCTACATAATATTCAAATCCACCGCGCTTGTAGAATCTCTGGTGCTTGTTTATCCTCGCGATCCCTCAGTAAGCCCCGCCTTTGTGAAGACAGTTATCAATGCGTTGTTTATTCCACTTTCTCCTGGGAAGCTCAATCTTGAATTAGTCTGTGTAAATCAACCCAAGTAATTCGCCAGACCTTTGTCAACTGAGGGTCGTCTTTGAATGAGTAACAGTTAGTTTGTTTGTAATTATGGTCATTGTGTGAGTGGCGATCACTGGCAACTCAGGGGTATATAAACTCGAGCTGGTGAGGAATCAGCGTTCCCTGACGCTGATTCCCGTTTATCTCCAGGTATGTTCTGTGTTTCCTAGCCATTCAGTAAATTCAGTCAATTGTAGTGATTATCAGTGTTCACCAGTGTTCATGATTTAACAGTTGAATTGTCATTCACCCAGTGTAGAAGTAATATAACGTAAATGCGTCTGTCGTCTGGACAAGAGAGTTTGTTGGTGTTGTCATGTTTCGGTTCCCTGACGCTGATTCCCGTTTATCTCCAGATCAAGGGTGGGCTTAATTGAAACCCACCGGTCGCTCGGAGCCGGCGGATACCCAGCAGTAGTCAATATAGGAGTGATGGCGCTGATTCGTCATGATTAATCGGCTCTACTCTACCTCGTGGGCCAAGGACCCCAAACCCATCTCGGGTCGGAGTGTAACCGACCACAACAACAGTTGTTAGAGGCGCCAGTGTTATACCCTGGGACAGGCCTTGGAATTATGGTCCACAGTGTGGTTGTATGTGTTTTTTTTACCAGTGTGTTTTATAAGAAATAAATCAATGAAGACATGTTATGGTTTCACCCTTCTTTACCCTTATCGATCTGATCAATGGAAAACCTAACCCAATGCCTAGTCCGCTCTGCCCGCTACCTAACGAGCTACATGCTGTCCAGAGGGGGTCTAGTGGCAGCGACCCTTAGACATTAAGATTAGAGTTAAATTATCCCCTTAGATTTAGTGACCCCAGATCTGGCAGTATAAGACAAGTAATTGTGACCAAGCCCCAGGTTGTTTCTCTTACTTTGACAACACAACATACATATATTGTTTCTCACTCTTGATTTTTTTTGTATTGCTTTATGGTTCTTGTTTATTATTGTTGTTGTTGTTGTTGTTGTTGTTGTTGTTGCATTTTCGCCCCCTAGGCCCGATGTGGGTCATTGACTTGTGCCCAGGTGGGCTAATTCCCCAAAAAAAAAAATTAAAATAAAAAGATATTGGCATTAAGACGACAAAAGGAATAAAATGGCGGGAAGTCATTTAAGAATACTGCTGGGGGTGATCGAAGACACCTTGAGGAAGAAATAAACAAATGGAAGGCGAAAGAAACCATCCCATAGTGGACTGAAAACTTATGACCAGATGAAGAAATTAACAAAAAATTAAGAACAGTATTTCAAGAAAACATGAACAAAAAAGAAGAATTAAGAACAGTAGTTAAATAAAAGGTAAAGAGAGAGAGAGAGAGAGAGAGTAGTTGAGTAGAACAATATAGACGCACCTGTAACCTGCAGAATCAAGACGAAAGTACAACAAGAGATACAAGGACAATAGAATCATGCCGGAATCAACTGAACCGAGAGAGTGTAAGAGCATGATAATGAAGCACAAGAAGAAGAAATTACATGGCCTAGCAAAAGCTTACAAGACAGATAACTAGTATACTCTACATTAAACAGGTATATAGGACTATCCATAGAAAATGGGAAATATAAACCAAAGGTTGACAGAGTTGCTTAGTATTTAATTAAATGTAAAAATATAGCCAGGAAATGAAGAACAGCCTTAGACTAATACAAAGATGCAGGGGTGGAAACTGCGGATGAAGACATTGCAACAGAAGTTGATGGAGGTATAAATAAAAAAAATGGATAAATCAGCAGGTAGAGACGGAATTGCAATAGAGGAGAAATCTTAAAAGGACAGAATTTGTCACCTGACCCCGTGGACACTTGGGGGTGGGGGAGGAGGGGGGGGGGGAGGTTGGTATACCGCCAAAGGAATCCTCGTCGGTCTCTGCTGGTGTTCGGGTCTGTGTCGTACGATACAAATGAATTTCACGCTTGCTTGAGCCTGTGTGTGTGCTTTTGAAGGTACGATTAATTTGTTATAAGACGATGCGTCAGCACGAGCGAGGATAAACACTTGTTCTTGTTATAATTCTTTTGGTTTACTCATTTTGGTTACTGAGGTCGTTAGGGACGGTATAGTGTATATTATCCTTCGCTTGTATATAGTGGATGTATACATATGCGTAACTGTATATCTATGACATTGGTGTATATTATCCTTTGCTTGTATACAGTGGATGTATACATATGCGTAACTGTATATCTATGACATTGGTGTATATTATCCTTTGCTTGTATATTAGTGGATGTATACATATACGGAACTGTTTTACCAAATCCGGCTTCGAAACACGAGGATCCATACATATTTCATTAGCCCAATAAAGCACGTGGACTTCTACAAGAAATCAACACCTCACCACGCCAGGATCGAACCCACGGCCCACGACTGTGACCGGGGAACGCTACCTCTAGACCACCAGGATACTAAAAGCAGTCCTAGACTCTGCTATATTTCACACAAAGCCTGTTCAACGAGCTTATGGCGCCGTGAACCTCTAATGGGGACTACCCGGTCACAGTCGTGGGCCGTGGGTTCGAATCCTGGCGGGGTGAGGTGTTGATTATATACTAACTGTATATCAGGTGACATCAACATCAATATCTATATCTTACTGTTTGTATGTGCGAGACAATTAGAATAAGTGAGTTTATTAAGAATAATCAAAGGAAATACTGGTTTGTGTTTAAAGTATAGGTACAGTAATTCCCATATTGTGACAGTACCTTGAAGGTGGCGGTTTAATTAAGATGTTAACATAAATATATACAACAAAACAATCGCCTTACACTCAAACTGAACTAATATATGTCGCTAAAGGGATACAGATACTCAAGCACTTAATACTAGTCATCGTAGTAAAGAATTTATCCCGTCACACTCATATTTAGATTGTGAATTAAGAACACATTACATTTAGTGTAATAAAAGCACCTAGGGGTAAGGTGAAGACTGGTCGACAACACAAACACACTTTCAACTCGGCTAAATATCTGACTTAGAACCTTTCAACTTTACGTTATACCTGACTTAAAACCTTCCAACTTTACTTTATACCTGACTTAGAACCTTCCAACTTTACTTTATACCTGACTTACAGCCTCCTTTCCTTCGGGTAATAAGATCATGTTCTTCTGTGTTCACTACCTCTAGAAAATGTCTCAATTCCATTTCTCAACCATTTGATAGTGTCCCCTGCTTTCAATATAACAGAACGTAATTCCCTTCAGTTTGGTTTTCATTACTCAGCATTACACGTCGTATTACAAAAAAAGAGATAATAAAATGAATAACGGAAACGTTAGTGCAGTCTTGTTTTTGTGAGGGAATTAGAGAGAAGAGAGAAATTGAGAAAGAGAATTAAAGAATCGGAGAATCAAAACAACAAGAGAGAGAGAAAGAAAAATAAAACAAACACACATACACTAAGACACGAAAGAGAAAAGATAGAGATAAAGAAAGGAGACATAGATAAATTACTAAAGCTTGGAGACAGTGGGAGATGGAGTATGGCCGGCAGTAGTTCAGCTTAGGAGAGGAGGGTGACAGGACGAAGGTGGATCAGTGGCATTATATAATGATATTAAACCCATTTCGTACCAAAGAAGGGCCCAATTGGTGGTGTGGGTTCAGATAGGGTGCTGTGGGCTCATATAAGGGGTTTTGGGTTAACATAGGGGTGTTGTGGTTTCAAATAGGGTAGTGTGGCCTCAGATAGGGGGTTGTGGGTTCAATTGGTGGCTGTGGGTTCAAATAGGGGGGTCATGGGATCAGATAGACGGTTTTAGGTTCAATTAGAGGGTTCATAGATTCAGATAGGGTGGTGTGGGTTCAATTAGTGGGTTCATCGGTTAGATAAGAGGTCGGCTTCAAATAGGGTGTTGTGGCTTCAAATGGGAATATACAGTAGGTTTAGAAAGAAGAAGTCAAAAGATTCAAATGTGATTATAGGTTCAGAAAGAGGAAGTCAAAAGATTAAAATGGGCTTATAGGTTCAGAAAGAGGAAGTCAAAGGATTCAAAAGTAATTATAGATTCAGAAAGAGGAAGTCAAAAGATTCAAATGTGATTATAGGTTTAAAAAGAGAAAGTCAAAGGTTCAAAATGAGGATCGTAAGTCGAGATGGGACCAAAGGATGGGCTGAAGTAGGACCTCGAGTGGAACAAATTGCCGAGGTGTGAGGTGGTCAAGGTGATTTATATACGAGAAGTAGAGCAGTAATAAAGTCCTTCATGAGGGCTAACAACTCTGGGTCAGTGGGAAGTTATTTCTTCTTTCTAATGTTAAGTAAAATGCAAAAAGTGTTGTGAGTTGTTTATAAGTTGTGATTTTTTTAGTTTTATGGTTGTTTTAATTTATTATGGTTGTTATGATTCCTGTTAGTGTTGTTGTTTTTATTGTTGTTATGATTCTTTGTTCGTGTTAGTGTTGTTGTTGGTGTTGTTTAGATTGTTGTTGTTATTATTGTTGTTGTTGTTATAAATGATTCTTGTTCGTTTTGTTGTTGTTATTATTATTATTAAGGTTGCAATTACTTCACGTGGAGGAAATATAAGTTTGTTATGGGAGGGACTAACTCACACACTGGAGACACTTGTGAGAGAATGACTCATAAATTGAGCTCATAATGTGAACCACAAGTTGTCAGAAATATTACAACAAGGAAATGACCGAGAGCTTAAGCAACTTCCAAACAGGGAGGTACTACCGCCTGGGAAGATATTGGAAGCATAATGTGTTGTCTAATGGTAGACCCTGCTGCCATATGGCATCACGAAAATTGTGACCAAGCCCAGGTTGCTGGTCTGACTTTCTGCCTCATTTATACACAATTGCAGGGTCTTAATTGTTTCTCTTACTTGGACAACATAACATACATAATGTATATCGTTTCTCACTCTTGATTTTTTTTTTCATTTTTGTATTTATTTATGGTTACTATTATTATTATTATTATTATTATTATTATTATTATTATTATTATTATTATTATTATTATCATTATTATTATTATTATTATTATTATTATTATTATTATTATTATTATTATTATTATTATTATTATTATTATTATTATTATTATTATTATTGTTATTATTACTATTATTATTATTATTATTATTATATTTCGCCTCCAGGCCCAAATATGGGTCAGTGCCCTGTGTCCGGGTGGGTTAATCCCCGTAAAAAAAATTATAAAAAAAAAAATAAATAAATAAATAAATAAATAAATAAATAAACACACGCGCGCACACACAAGGCGGCGACAGCAAGTGCTTATGTAAATTCAATTCTGGATAATTTTTATGTTATCCTCCACATAGACGGCAACTGCACTGTGGGGGGGGGGTAGACTTGGAGGAAGGAAGGGGAGGAAGAAGAACAAAGGGAAAGAAGTGCTAGAAAGAGGAGGAGAAAAAAAAGGAAAGAGGGAGAATGTAGGGGGAGAAGGAAGAGAAAAGGGGGGAGGAGGGAGGAGGAGGTACAGGAAGAGCGCGTGAAAGTGAAAAGCGAAAGGGGGAAGAAGGAGAAAGGAGAAAGTATTGAAGGAAAGAAAAAGAGAAAGCAAGGGAGGAAGGAGGAAATATGAACTTAGGGAGGTAGAAGAGAGTAGACAGAGAAAGGGGGATCCAGAGGGAGAAGGGTGTAGAGAGACAGTTGAGGAAGTAGAAGGAAGTGAGAGAAAGGAGGGGGATCCAGAGGGAGAAGGGTGTAGAGAGACAGTTGGGGAAGTAGAAGGAAGTGAGATAAAGGGGGGAGGGGATCCAGAGGGAGAAGGTGAGAGAGACAGTTGGGGAAGTAGAAGGAAGTGAGATAAAGGGGGAGGGATCCAGAGGGAGAAGGTGTAGAGAGACAGTTGGGGGGAAAGTAGAAGGAAGTGAGATAAAGGGGGGGGAGGGGATCCAGAGGGAGTAAGGGTGTAGAGAGACAGTTGGGAAGTAGAAGGAAGTGAGAAGGGGGAGGGGATCCAGAGGGAGGAGGGTGTAGAGAGACAGTTGGGGAAGTAGAAAGAAGTGAGAGAAAGGGGGGAGGGGATCCAGAGGGAAGAGGGTGTAGAGAGACAGTTGGGGAAGTAGAAGGAAGTGAGAGAAAGGGGGGAGGGGATCCAGAGGGAGAAGGGTGTAGAGAGACAGTTGGGGAAGTAGAAGGAAGTGAGAGAAAGGGGGGAGGGGATCCAGAGGGAGGAGGGTGTAGAGAGACAGTTGGGGAAGTAGAAGGAAGTGAGAGAAAGGGGGGAGGGGATCCAGAGGGAGGAGGGGTGTAGAGAGACAGAAGAAGTAGAAGGAAGTGAGATAAAGGGGAGGGGATCCAGAGGGGAGAAGGGTGTAGAGAGACAAAGTTGGGGAAGCAGAAGGAAGTGAGAGAAAGGGGGGAGGGGACCAGAGGAGAAGGGTGGAGACAGTTGGGGAAGTAGAAAGAAGTGAGAGAAAGGGGGGAGGGGATCCAGAGGGAAGAGGGTGTAGTGAGACAGTTGGGGAAGTAGAAGGAAGTGAGAGAAAGGGGGGAGGGGATCCAGAGGGAGAAGGGTGTAGTGAGACAGTTGGGGAAGTAGAAGGAAGTGAGAGAAAGGGGGGAGGGGATCCAGAGGGAGGAGACGAGAACAGCTGATCAGGGGACACATATTATAGCTCAAAGTTAATCTGTGATGGAATGTGAGGCACCTCCTGAAGGCTCTGTGTACGTGTGTGTGTATGTATGTATGTATGTATGTGAATGTGTGTGTGTGTGTGTGTGTGTGTACGCGCGTGTGTGCGCGCGTGTGTGTAAGTGTGTGTGTAAATCTTTAGAACAACATCCTCCCCCTCCTCCGTATTACCCCCTTCCTTACCGAATCCTGTTGACACACACACACACACACACAAACACACACACGATGAGGACCTTGGCTAGCATCTATCCTACATCCCGATCCTATACCTAACATATCCTGACTACTCGTTACAATCCTATACACCTCAAACACGGGTCAGCAAGGATTGGCCGCTCATTGGACAAATATTAAGTCGCTGATGGGAGAAAAAAAATCCCACGCTCGAAAACATAGTCAGTCAGGTCAGGAAAGGCGAAAACTGGGTGAAATAGACACGAAAATAAACAGGAAGACAGAACATATGTTTTTGAATGTATTGATACTATGAATAAATTCTCTCTGGAAGCATAGACGCCATGGAGGATCGAGCAAAGAGAAGTGCGCTTAAAGGAACCAGGAAAAGAGATTCTCATTCTCTTACAACTCGGCCACGCGGGGGTAAAAAAAAAAATATTTATATATATTGCTTTGTAAAATTTGTGTTTTGTGAACGTTCAGACTAAATCGGTTCTTTCAGGAGTTTCAAATACCCGTTGTGTGTGGTCTTAGGAGAGGTAAATGTGTCTCTTGGTTGTGTTTCCGGTTCAGGTCTCGTGTACAGGTCTCGTCTGCAAATCTCCTCTAGGGCTCTAAACATTACCACTGGTCTTAGTCTTGCTTAGGAGCATGACGGTTCCTAGGTGTTCGAGAAAAACTTGTAAATACGAACCAGGAAGAAAAGGATAAACAGGAAACATATATATATATATATACATATATATATATATATATATATATATATATATATATATATATATATATATATATATATATATATATATATATATATATATATATATATATATATATATATATATATATATATATATATATATATATATATATATATATATGATCGTGGGTACTTCTTGCCCGGTGGCGAGTCCGGTGGTACAGTTTACCAAAGGGTGAAAGTTCGAACGCTCGCGCTTGGCTAGCGCACAACCGCCGGAAGGCTGGCAGCATACAGCGACATCGTTTTCGAGCGTAAATAAAATGGTTAATTAATGCCTTCCTAAAGAGCTTCAAGCAAAGGAGTTGGGTGTAAATGGGACTGCCCAGTGTGGGCCAATAAGCCAGCTGCAGTTTCCTCCATTCTTATCTTCTTATGTTCTTATGTAAACCTTCGACATGGGACCAGGTTTGTTCCACGCTACGAATTTTTTGCGATTTTTCCACCAAGTTTGATGAAAAACGATTGTGCTGTTTCGGCTGCCCAGAACAGACACACACACAGACACACGGCTATTCCTATAGTATATGAGATAATCATGGTCTGGTTGTTATAATCATGGTCGTGGTTGTTATAATCATGGTCGTGGTTGTTATAATCATAGTCTCGGTTGTTATAATCATGGTCGTGGGTGTTATAATCATGGTCGTGGGTGTATCATAGTCGTGGTAGTTATAATCATGGTCGTGGGTGCTATATTCATGGTCGTGGTTGCTATAATCATAGTCGTGGTTGTTATAATCATGGTCGTGGGTGTTATAATCATAGTTATGGTTGTTATAATCATGGTCGTGGGTGTTATAATCATGGCCGTGGTTGTTACAATCATAGTCGTTGTTGTTATAATCATGGTCGTGGTTTGATCATGGTCGTAGTTGTTATAATCATGGTTGTGGGTGTTATAATCATAGTCGTGGTTGTTATAATCATAGTCGTGGTTGTTATAATTATAGTCGTGGTTGTTATAATCATGGTCGTGGTTGGTATAATCATAGTCGTGGTTGTTATAATCATAGTCGTGGTTTTAATAATCATGGTCGTGGTTGTTATAATCATTGTCGTGGGTGTTATAATCATTGTCGTGGGTGTTATAATCATGGTCGTGGTTGTTATAATCATATTCGTGGTTGTTATAATCATTGTCGTGGGTGTTATAATTATGGTCGTGGTTGTTATAATCATAGTCGTGGTTGTTAAAATCATGGTCGTGGTTGGTCGTGGTTGTTATAACTGGCGGTCGTGGTTGTTATAACTATAGTCGTGGTTATATAATCATGGTCGGTTGGTCGTGGTTGTTATAATCAGG
>NW_024717304.1:0-6484 GCF_018991925.1 Homarus americanus | reverse complement strand
AAAAGTTAGGTGGAACACTTATGGTAGTAGAAGAGATGGGTCGGCATACGGGGATGGAGGCTGGTTCCGAGGCAGAGGGCAGATTACTGGCCCTCAGGTGAATCACCATTACTAGGTGAATCAACATCACTGTCACTTACAGTTGTCAGGGCTTCCCTGACAAATCCCTCAAAGTCAACTTCACTTTCACTATCACTGGCTTGGGCTGGCTGTGGTGGGTTCCGGGCGAAGAACTCGGTTATGCTTTGCTGACGGCTGGCTTTGATGTTGTCATGATACACCGTGATGTACGGCTCCATAGCCTGCACCAGTCGGGTATGGAAGACTTCATAGCGTTCATCGTCATTGTCGCGGGAAAGGACGGACTTAATTTTTTCTGCAAACTCTATGGCACACTTAATATCACTATGACTTAAACTAGGTTCTTCGGAGAATGACGCACCTTCTTCCTCCTCTTCACTGGCGTGTTCTTCCAACATCTCGTCGGCAGTCACTTCAGGATCTCTGATCACCTCCAGGATGTCTTCGTTGGTGGTCTCGGAGAAGCCTTCAGCTGTAATATTGAGCGCAGCTTCTCTGGCAAGGTCCACTGCTACTGCAACAGTCTGAACCTCACCAGTCACAGGTTCACTCCTCCTCTCACCTGGTATGCCATGCAACACGTCTCCATGCGTGACGAATCGTAGCAATAGTCAGCAGATCCCATGCCTCCACCAAGAAGTCTACAGCTTGTTTAACGTTAAACTTCTTCCAAAATTGTTTGACGAGAAGTTCTTGAGTCACCGCCTCTTGTTCCTTGTCCTCGTCGCTTTTGCTCTCGCTGTCGGTGTCACCCAGCTTACGCAACTCATCCTTGGTGTTGGTAGAGTCGTTCAGGAGCTTGAACTTCTTTGCAGAATACGCAGCTTTCACATTGCAGATCAACTCCTGGTCCATGGGCTGGATTAATGACGTAGTGTTGGGAGGAAGGAAGACCACTTTTACGTTGGGGTGACGATCCATAAGTAGGGGCGAGTGTCCAGGTGCGTTGTCAAGGAGCAACAAAATATTGAATGAAACATTCTGTTGCTCGCAGAATTTCTTCACGTCGGGAACAAAACAGTTGTCAAACCAGAAGAGGGACAGAGAAGAGGACATCCACGCCTTACGTGCGGTTAGCCAGTGGACATTAAGCTTGTTCATGTCCATATTCTTGTAGGCGTGCGGCTTGCGGGCTGTGTGAATCACCGATAACTTTGGTTTACAGGTACCGGAGGCATTGGTGGTAAACAGGACGGTGATGCGTTTCTTCTGCAACTTCCGACCCCTTACCTTGCTGGCAGACTGGACAACGAAGGTCTTGGAAGGTAACTTTTTCCAGAAAAGACCAGATTCGTCCATGTTAAACACCTGGTCGTCGGTGTACTGTCCTTCCTCCATAATCTCACGTAAAAACGGAGGAAAATCTCTAGCCGCCACACGGTCAGCACTCGCTTCCTCACCACCAATGTTGATGTTGGTGATCTTGTTCCTCTTCTTAAACCTATGCAGCCAACCAGAGGAAGCATTGAAGGGTTTGGGCTCTGCAATTCCCAGTTTACGTGACACTGCTGCGTATAGCTCACGTGCGTACTCCTGCACTGAGCGCGTGTCCACCGCCATGTTGCGTCGCGCCTGACGCACCAAATAACTCACCAGCAAATTTTCCACTTTTGCCAGCACCCTGTTCTGGCAATACCTGATAGATGCAGCACCTGCAGACTTTGTGATTTTCATGTGCTCTTTGATCTTGGCTGCATCCTTCTTGATCGTGTGAATCGTAGATTCGTTGACGCCATGCTGGCGCGCGAGATCAACTTGCCGTGTTCCTTTCTCCAAATCTTGAACAATTTGGTACTTCACCTCGTAGCTTAAGGAATGTCGTGTCTTCTTTGGCTTAGTGCCGCTGGGTCCAGGTAAGGAAAGGTCTCTCTCTGGGGGCGGTGGTGGTCCGGCGGAAGCCATTTTACGGAACAATGGATGCGCGTTTACACGGTGTGGCCTTGAGGGATCAAACTGCCGCAGCTAGGTCAAGCATTGTCTCTCCTCCCTCCCTCCTTCCCCGGGGTGGTCACGTCATAATACTTTAAGCCAATTACAGCTAGCAGCAGAGGGGGGTAGGGATGCATGGCCAATCACAGTCCGATACGTCATATGACGTCAGTGATAACGCAACAAAGACACACACTGCGCAACCTTACCGCGCGGCTTGCCCAAGCGGAGGGAGGAGGAGGGAGAGGCGAGGAGCACAGGCAGGCAGGCGGGCGGGTGGCGCGTGGGCAAAATCTAAAAATAGCATCTCGAGCCGGACACTCACCGCGTATATGTGGAAAAAATCCGTGTTAAGTGAAAGTTCAGCTCTGGCAAGGCACCGCGTATATGCGAAAACGCGTTAAGTGAAACCGCGTTAGGCGGGGTAATACTGTGTATATATATATATATATAACCTAGACCCCGACTTACGACTACGTGGACTTACGACCGTCGGGACTTACGACCGCCTCAGATATAGATAAAAAAAAAATAAAAAATAAAAATTTAAATGACACGCATTTTCTATACCGAAACGTTTCCAGTTAATGTAGTCTCCATGTATAATTAGAAAATTATGGGGGCCCCATGTGCATTCAGCTGACTACATTAAAGGTTAAGTGCTCAGTCACACTGTATCCATTCCTTATTATTTATTACTTTCACTGTACTGTATCCATTCATCATTATTCATTACTTTTACTGTACTGTATTTCATTGTAGATTTGAGTCCCTAACCCCGTCGTAAGTCGGAGTCTAGGTGTATATATATATATATATATATATATATATATATATATATATATATATATATATATATATATATATATATATATATATATATATATATATATATATATATATATACATACAGTGGCCTCTCCATTAACGAACTCAATCCGTTCCAGAAGGTCGTTCGTTAACCGAAACGTTCGTTAACCGAAACCATTGTTTCAATGAGTTTTTGGGTAATTGGTTCCAGCTCACCGAAATTTTCCTAACTTCAACAAAAATGGCGGAAAAATTTACTTACTTTGAGGTGTGTATGTAGAACATCCTCTTGAAGTGAAGGCTGAGGGCTAGCATCCTCTCTCCTTCTTGAAGTGGAAGGCTGAGGGCTAGCATCTTGTTCCCTCTGCCTTTTACTGAAGAAAGTGTCAATTGTGGTCTGTGGGGCACCTGTTCCTCCTCACCATTAACTTATGTTTAAAGAAGGAGACCACTGAGTCCTCAACATGACACAAAGTTAGTTCAGTTTTTTCCACTTCTGGGTGCTTTGAAGCCAGTTCCCTGAACTTCTCCCAGTGGTAAATCACATCTTTCAACTGTTTAGCTGACATATGGTCATCACTTTCGATTTCCTCCTCACCATTGTCAGCCTCTACCCGTAACATCTCATCCAGTTCCTTCAAGTCATCAGGAGTAAGTTCCTCCTCATGAGACATCACAAGCTCTTCCACATCCTTCTCCTCCACTTCAAGGCCCAATGACTGACCAATGGACACAATCTCCTGGTCCAACTCTGTGTCATCCTCAAATCCCTCAAAATCATGGACTACTGATGGCCACAGTGCTTTCCATGAAGAATTGAGGGTTCTATTGGAGACTTCTTGCCATGATGACACAATCAATTTACAGCCTCCAGGACGTTGAATTGTGTCTTCCAGAACTGTTTCAGTGTTAGTTCAGGATCAGTGGAAGTTGCCTGATGACACCTCCTAAACATTTTCTTCATGTACAACTTCTTGAAGTTGCTGATTACATTCTGGTCCATTGGCTGTATGAGTGATGTAGTGTTTGGAGGCAAAAACAACACTTTCACAAAGTCAAATTGATACTCCAAATTGCTGGCAAGGTCAGGGTCATGACCAGGAGCATTATCCATGAGGAGAAGAGCCTTTAAAGGAAGTTTATTGGTGGTTAGGTAGCTCTTGACAGAGGGGCAAAACACATCAACAGCCCATTCATTAAAGAACTGTCTTGTCACCCATGCCTTACGGTTGGACTTCCAATAAACTCCAAGCTTTGTTCTTACCACTTTCTGTTGCTTGAACACCCTGGGGTTTTCAGAGTGGTAGACAAGCATAGGCTTCAGTCGGAAATCCCCTGAAGCATTGGCACCAAGCAATAGAGTGAGACGGTCTTTCATGGGTTTATGCCCAGGTAAAGAGGTTTCATCCTTGGTGATGAATGTTCTTTTGGGCATCTTTTTCCAGAACAGCCCAGTTTCGTCAACATTGAACACTTGCTGTGGAAGATAATTTTCTTCTTCCATCAGTTTATTAAATTCAATTAAAAACTTTGCTGCCCCTTCTTTATCAGCACTAGCAGCTTCACCATGCCTAACAACACTTAAAATGTCACTTCTTTTCTTAAATTTTTCGAACCAGCCTTTGCTAGCCCGAAAATCTTCAAATTCTGTTCCTGAAGAACCAGGTTGATCTGCCTTTAAATGTTCATAAATCTCCCTGGCTCTTTCACAAATGAAATCACCAGAAACTGAATCACCTTTCATCTGTTTTTCCCTAATCCAGATGATAAGTAACCTCTCAGTTTCTACGATTAGGGATCTACTTTTAAACACTCTTGTAGATTTGTCTCTCACGTTCACTTCCTTAAATTTGTCTTTTTGTGCAAGAATTGTCGACACAGTTGATGCCGACATGCCATATTCTTTGCATAGCGCATTTGATTTAATGCCTTGTTCGTGTTTTTTTATTATTTCCTGCTTTATTTGGATTGAAATTGCTTTTCTTGATCTCTTAGGCCCCATGCTGGATTCAAACAATGGCAACACGTATTTTTCAAAGTTAAACTAGCAGTAAATAAAGAATATTTTCTTTAAAATAACACTGCACTGCACTATATATTGTCAATATGTAAAATAAATTTCAAAATGACCAATAATTTGCTTGGAAACACAGAAAAAAAGCGTTTAGTTGAAGAGAGTTTCAAGCAAGATGTTACCTCCAGTGAAAACAGAGAGAGACTGACGCCTGTTTGCTGTGGTAAGAGGCTGGATGCCGCGCATTAAACTAGTCACTTTACCTTCAATTTTGTTCAATAATTGTTAAAATGACTAAAAAATTGAATATTAAACTTTTAAAATTATTGAATAGTATAAACTTCTTGATATTTACTAAAATAGTAAGGAATTTAAGCCCTAGAACTGATTAATGTATTGGCGGACTGATACTAAAGCTGGTTGCCCGGTCAGTGCAAACGAAAACATGTTGAGGTCGGTTAGTAAGAACTTCGTTAACCGAATTTTTTTTTTTTAACCGAATTGAAGATCCTTATGGAAGGCAGTTCGTTAATCGAAATTACGTTAAACGAGGGGTCACTGTATATATATATATATATATATATATATATATATATATATATATATATATATATATATCCGTGTATAGCACGAGTTCTTAAGACCAAATTTTTTGGCAAAAAGTTGGGGGTCGACCTCTATACGGGTAATAGTTTCGTTAGGTTGAAAAATATTTACCAGTAACTACCAGTAAACAATGGAAACGACGCACCAACTCACCACCCACTGTGAGTGTCGGTACAGTTGCCAGGGCAGATCTCTTGCGTCATCATAGCAAGCCCAAAGTAGCCAAATGCATGGTATGGTATGCACAGGAGTATGTAAAACATAAAGTATTCATTTTTAAAAGTTTATTTATAGATACATAAATTTTTGTTAATTAAATTTGAAACATCAATATGATGAGTCAGGTCATCTACACACAGTTGCCAGTTTCAAAATTTTCCTTTTAAAATTTTAAGTTACCGAGTATTTCTTTTCCCAAATCGTTTTACAATACTGTAGGTAAAACAGTATACTATTGTGCAAACCCCACAGAAAAAAAATTAACAAATGGAGACACCAAAAATGTAAAAAAAAAAAAATGCTGTCTGACTTGCAACACTGTTGGTAGGGTCAGGTGGTTCTAACGGTACCTGCCAGGACCCGGTAATCAAATTTATAACAATATCTAACCTAAATTACTGTAGTTTATCTGATGTAGGCAATATGAAGTAAAAAATACCAGTTAAAGTGAGAAATTGGAAGAGAATAAACAAGAAAGATGTTGGGCTATTTTTGGTAGGGCTGAGGGAGAGAGTACCAGCTGTTGGGTCTTTTTTGGCGGGAGAGTCACGCAAATATCCGTACTAGTATTTGTTTGGTGTCTTCTGTATTTTTAAAAATGAATACTTGTAAATTAAAAGTACCGTAACATTGTATTATATAAAAACTTGTCATATTTCTGGAAAATAAGAAGCAAGAAAATAAGAATACACCGGTAAACACAATTTCAACGTACGCTAAAATTAAAAGCTGCTTAAGAAGGGCCGATGCAAACACAAAGCCTCCACGACCAGGGCTCTGCCGTATCAGCTAGACGGTACACGTGTTTTTCGAATCGTTTTCAGT
>NW_024717303.1:0-15000 GCF_018991925.1 Homarus americanus | reverse complement strand
AGAAACTAGAACGTGGTGTGAGCAGTGCTGTTCTAATGTAAACATACGACATTGGAAAGTCAACAATTTATGATATAAAAAAGGCAAAGAATATAATTCTAGAATTCACAACTACTTCTGAGCCTTACAATAAAATTGCTGAAAGAAAAAGTTTACATCGGCCCAAATTAGAAAATCTTGATAAAGTGTTGCACGAATGGTTTTTGTTAAAACGATCAGAAGGTATGGCAATTTCTGGGCCGATGCTTATTGCCAAAGCAAAGTCTTTTAAGGAGCAAATGAACATTGAATCAGAGTGCGCATTTAGTGATGAATGGCTTAGGAATTTCAAGACTCGTCTTGGTATTAGACTGTTAGATAGATATTGCTGGAGAAAGACAGTTGGCTGATACACAAGCAGCAACAAAATATAGTGCTATACTGCCAGATTGGGGTCACTAATTCTAAGGGGAAATACTTAACTCTAATCTTAATTTCTAAGGGTCGCTGCCACCAGACCCCCTCTGGACAGTATGTAACTGGTTAGGTAGCGTGCAGAGTGGACTAGACATTGGGTTAGGTTTTTCATTGACCAGGTCGATAAGGGGAAAGAAGGGTGAAACCATAACATGTCTTAACTAATTTATTCATTATAAACTATAGGGTAACAAAAAAATACAATTGAGCTGGCCTTCCTCAGAAGAACAACAATGAGTTTGGTTACCCTGCTTACATTATCATTTAACACTTTGGACTGCTCCACCTGTATGGAATATAGCACCTTAGGTCATCATACATAGTAACACCATCTCACCTCCCTGTAGCACCAGCTCACCACACCTGTTATACTCCACACCTGCAAGCATGGGACTCCCTGTGATTTCTAGGTGCACACATCAGGCACCTCGTTTGCACACCGTCCTCGGCGGGTAGAGACGAGGGCTATACCCAGAGACATACCAGTACTATTTCTGTGCCTGGCATTATAGGTCGCTCCAATTGACGACCGCGGAGTTTCTCAAGCATTTCCTTATTTATTCCTACTCATTTGGGGTGGTCTGCTGGGGATCCACAGGTTCACAGTGGAATAGTATAGCTGGTAGTCACCTCACATGGTGGGACGCTCACAGGGAGAATGGCCGACGCCCAGCAAGGTGCTCCGACTGCGTGTGACCTGAGGTGACGGTAGAACGGAGGGTACTCAGAAATATTGCCTGATGGGCGGTTATCACACACCCTAACACATTACTATTTCACTTATACATCAGGCAAAGCTTTAAACTGTAATAACTGCTATATAAGTCTTTTTTTACAGGGGATATGTAGCCCGATAGGACACTGACCTTAGGTGACGGTAGAACTGAGGGTACTGAGGGCAGTGCCCCGCCGCTCGTCACCGCGTAGGCCTACGGTTTCCAATCTTTAATTTTTACTTTTATTTCTTACGGTTCTCACGTGAACACTTTCTGGTATATTGACTCATGCCTTATAACTACATATTTTAATCCTAAATTACACACTAAGGTTAGGTTCTGGTTTGCTAGTTTGTGGGTAAATTCATTGGGTTATAATACCAACGCGGCACACTCGAGGCGGGTCCCAAACAAAAGCCGAATGTTCATGGCGTGGGTATATCCACTTCACTTAAAACTGTAATGAGGGATCCTCCTCTCACACATTGCACTATTTGAACACAGACATAAGATTCTCTGATCACTGTACCTGTCGTGGGTATATGTCACGTGAGGATACAAGGTGTATTAAGTTCACACCGATACATACAAGATATTTCCTTTCAGGTATAGTTTCTGGGACACTTCCAACACCTCACATAGTTCTGACACATTTATCCCTTTTCCAGATCATTGTTCTCATGTATTTTCATGTGATATCTGTGGAAGTTATGTTCGCTACACATTCACAGACTTAAATAGTATGACCTTCAAACCATGATCCACACTTAGTCCTACAGTACACTAGTCCGGCTCAACTGGACTTTCCCGATCATCTTATGGATACCCTGAGTTCTCCTTAATGCAATGAATACATACGATTAACATAATATAACCGTACCTGGGTACAATACAACACATGGTCTAGTAACATTAAGTAGGTGAGTTATCCTTTATCAATGACTCCCGTTCTCTAAGATTCTACAAGCGAGGTGGATTTGAATGTTATGTAGCGTAATATGAATTAAAGGGTTTTTAGGAATGACAATGATGTGTGCAGTACAGTGCTACATAGAAAAAATTGTAAATGACTATGATCTCACAGCCGATCAAATTTATAATTCTGTGATGAAACAGGAGTTTACTGGAAGTGTTTGCCCACAAAAACTTTGGCTGGAAATCAAGAACGAAATGCCACAGGGTTTAAGCTTAATAAGGAAAGATTAACCGTTCTTGTATGTGCTAATGCTTCAGGTCAACATAAAATTAAGCTTTTGGTGATTGGCAAATTTAAGCACCCACAGGCCTTTAAAGGAATTGTGCACTTGCCTGTGACCTATGCAGCCCAACAGAGTGCTTGGATGGACAAAGACATATTTCGTTATTGGTTTGTTCATGATTTTGTTCCATCAGTTCGTCAGAACTTAAGGAAATTGGGAAAGCCTGCAAATACAAAGTGCCTGCTACTTCTCGACAACTGTAGGGCCCACCCGCATGAATCAAAATTAGTGTCTGATTGCAGGAATATTTATGCATGTTACTTGCCACCAAACTTAACATCATTGATTCAACCCATGGATCAAGGAGTCATTAGGAACTTTAAATGTCACTATAAAAATGATTTTATGACGAAAATGGTGAATAAGAATGTCAACCCTACAGAATTTCAACGCAGTTTTACAATCAAGGATGAAATATTTTCACTCGTGAATGCATGGAATGCAGTCAAGCCTGAAACACTTTTAAGAGCGTGGCGAAAGTTGTGGCCGAAAGTGATGTTTGCAGATCTAGAGTGTGATCAAGACAAAGATTTTGAAGGATTCCACATAAAGCAGAGGGCATCTGAAGTGCAAGAACTGATGGAGACTGTTAAATTATCTCTGGAAGACAACCCTCTACGCAAGCTTAATGCTGCTGACATAGAAGAGTGGATACACATTGACGATGATATTGAAGTTGCAGCCACTTTCACTGATTAAGAAATCATTCAAAGCATTACAACTTCTGAGAAGATAGAAGAGAATTGTTCAGAAGAATCTGGTGAAGAAGACGACAAAGTTGAAGTAAAGATATCTTGGGCTGCTGCAGAAAAGTGCATTGAAACGATTATTAAATTTGTGGAACAGAACCATAGCTTCAGTCTTCAAGACGTCATGCATGCACACATGGTGCAGAATAATCTTATCACAAAGAAATTACAAAGTCGTAAACAAGGTGATTTCCGAAAGTATTTAAAGAAAGCAGTGTCAAGCAGTGCAGCAGATGCAGCACGTGTTCCATCCACAAGCAGTGCAGCAGACGATATAGAATTCGTGGAAATCAACGAATAAATATTTATTTGTTGTTTTGTACTTTGTATTAATAGGAAAATATTTCGTTAATAAACTACAAATAAATAATCAATTTGTATAAAATAAATTCTGCTTTCATTTGTTTACTGTATTTTTATTTTACAATGTTCATTTTTAAACATGATTTCAAGCATTACACGCCCCCTTTTTCGTAGTGAAAAATGTTTGTTTACATTTATGTCAAGTGTTGACTTTATTTTTCTTTAAAAATGCTCGATTTGATAAATGAAGCGTGCTGTACTTGATAATGAATAAACTATCAAAATGTACCTGTTCATCTCTTCTTTATTCCTCCTTAAATTTGAATTTTAAAAGTACTGCCTGAGAATCCGAAAAATCCGAAAATCCGGACCGACCCAATCCCCAAGCAGTCCGGATTTTTGGACTTCTAATGTACTGTATATATATATATATACACACACACACAGTGGTCCCTCGGTTAACGAACATAATTCGTTCCACAGCATTGTTCGTTAACCGAAAATTTCGTTAACCGAATCCATTATTTCAATGGGATATTGGGTAATTGGTTCCAGCTCACAGAAAAATACATACAAAGTAAAGCCAAAAATGCATAAAGTCAGAAACACCTAAAATTCCCTTAAATCACTATGTATATATATATATATATATATATATATATATATATATATATATATACATACATATACACTCTTACTCTTAAATCATTACTGTAATGTGATACGTACATATACTCTCTTACTCTTAAATCACTACTGTAATGTGATACAGGCGATTAACTTTTATCTCTTGTGCAAAATATATGACGTTTATATTCAAATTATTCGCTCTCTTGCAAGGATTCCAGCAATGCAAATTATATTCTCCTAACTTTAGTCTGAAATATTATATAAGATAAAAACTGTAAGCCTAAAACCCTGGCTGGGGGAGAGGGAGGGAGGGAGGGAGGGAGCAGCAGGAGGTGAGGTGATATGTTTGACAGTTGGAGCTGAAGGTCTCATGTGTGTTTATTTAACAGACCTTAAGTGACTAAGCTTCTCTCTTGTAAAATTGCCAGTGAAATGACCTGGGAGAATATAAATTACACTGCTGGTGTTCTTGTAAGATAATGATTAATTTTAATATAAACAAGCTATAACTTGCACTAGACATAACAATTTTAGTACCGTAATCATTGAATACATGTACAGTACAGGTTTGCACTTCGGTCATGTATTTCTTTTACATTTCTTTTAGTATGGCGTGTGCATGCAAATGAATGAAAATAAATGAAGAAATTTATGTAAATCTACCCAAAAATACAGTTGAAAAACTTTACATTACTAAAATGTACAGTACTTCACTACACTAACGTACTAAAATTTTTATCTCTTGTGCAAAATATGACATTTATATTCAAATTATTCAATGTCTTGCAAGGATTCCAGCAATGAAAATTATATTCTCCTAACTTTAGTCTGTGATATTATATAAGATAAAAACGTAAAGCCTACTCCGCCTACTGTAAAACCACTAAACCCTTGCTGGGAGGGAGGGAGGAGTGACAGTGACATGTTTGACAGTTGTCACTGAAGGTCTAGTGAAGTATTTACTTGTGTTTATTTATATCCTTTAGATTGAGTTTTTGTTTTTTGCTTGTAAAATGTCATAGAAGTGACCGGGGAGAATATAATTTACGTTCGTGGAATTCTTATAAGATAGTGATTAATTTGAATGTAAACATGTGATAGTTTGCACTAGACAAAAATTTTTGTAATCATTTTGTACATTATTTTGATTACATGTACAGTACAGCTTTGCCCTTAGGACAGTGTGTGCATGTAAATGAGTTTCAATAAATGAATAAAGTTACATATATCGAGCCAAAAATAATAGTTGAAAACTTTATGTAGACAGAGCTTGGATGGCTAAATTTTAGAATGACCAATAATTTTAATATAAAAAATGCACAAATCTTAAAGAGCACAATTTTCTTGATATTTACTCCACTGGAAACGAATATAAACATAGAACAGATTACTGAATTGGCAGACTAGCCCATCAGCTGATGCTCACAACAAAACGTGATGTTCGTAAGGATTTCGTAAATTAAATTTTTGTTCGTTAACCGAATTGAAGATTCTTTTGGAAGGTAATTCGTTAACCGAACCATTCGTTAACCGAAGGACCACTGTATATATATCTGAGAGACATAATCAAAATAAAAGTCACTCAATTTCCTCACCGTGCTAAGATATATAAATACCAAAAATAAAATCCCCGAGGCACTTAATATTTCAGGTATTACAACACAAATTAGCGGATCTTTCCTTGTGCGCATTTACAGCTGATTCGCCAGGCAAGAAGATGACGGTAGCATTGCGTGTGATGGGGGTGCGGGAGGGAGCTTTGAGAATTGCAATTAAATGCCAGGCAGCGACGTGTCCTAATATTACATATTAAGTAATTCTAAGATGTTTTAATTGCCTGTATGTTGGCCTGGCGAGTTAATGCTAGGCATTTACATACCTAGGGTTAAAGCTAGACGTCGCATTCTGGATTGAAAAAAAAAAAGACTAATTTGGCAGGTACAAAAGGCACTCCATTTTAATAGATGTTCCTACATGGGCCGTGTGAGAGGCAGCATCTGGCCAAAGTTAACTCTGACCTTAAAGTGTTATTTGACCAATACAGTAGTTTCTTTCAAACGTTATATAAATATAATAATACCAGTAATAATTTTTAATACTACATCTGATAAAGGCATTGAGCTATTTATTCAATTAAACAACAATTATACTGTATATGATCTTACTACTACTGGACTGGCAAATGTCACCAAGCAGTGACTGTTAGTGAGGTCACCAGCCCGGCATGGTCCGTGTGCAAGTTTTGTTATTTTATGTTTAATATGTGCACACTACTGTACAGTAATATGTGTACACTACTGTACAGTATATTAGTTATTATTCATATGAAAATGTAATTTTATTATATTTTTTCTTCTATTTTTGTCATAAATATGAATAAAATAATTTTGTAAACTGAATCAGGCCCTAAATTAACCAGGGTTTTAAATACATTATGAATTGTCACAATTCGAGGCTTTCCTGTACAGTACAATACTTGAATTCACCAGGGAAGAAAATATCTGAATTTGAGGGTTTCTGTCTGTACTTATTTCAATCCCCTGTATTGTGCTGCATTTCCTCGGTGTGAACTGATGTACACTATCAAGGTTGTAAAGTGAATTTCTACTTTTTTTTAGGAGCAAATTGAACAAGCTAAAAGGGCAGAGGAGAAGAGACAGAAGAGAATTTACGACAACTGGAAGAAACTAATACAGGGAATGCTGGTGAAGGAGCGAGTGAGAGAAATGTACGGCAACGTGGCTCCATCTGACGAGGAAGAAGACCAGAAGGAGACAGAGACGGCCAAGAAAACATCGGAAGCAAAGGAAAAAGACACCCCAAGGAGAAAGATAAAACAAGAAGACATCGACGCTGTTAGACCTCCTCTCATCACACATCAGGTTAGAAATCTTAACATTGATCTGAGTTCCAATGTTGTGGAGATGGCCAAGAAAAGTAGAAAGAGAACAATGAAGACAAAAAATAGCATCAAGAGAGTTGTAAGCAAAAAGGGAAAAACTGAGAACACGACAGGTAAAGATGTTAAGACGGAACAAGTTGAAGAAGACAACGAGGAAAGTGAATCAGACGTTGAGGAGAAGAAAGCAAAGATTCGAGCTATTCTCCAGTGGGGAAATAAAACGGTTACCGCCAACCCTGACCTCAGTGATGACAGCGACGAAGAGAGACAGTCTCGGCCGTCGTCTTCCCACGTTGGTGTTCCATTTTCCGATCCCTTTTACACTGTCGGTGAGAAGCAGGGACAAGTAAAAAATAAATCTGGAAAAGGAAGAAAGAAAAGCCAAGCACAGGAACCATCAGACTGTGAGGAGCATGTAACAAGTCGATCAACCAGCCGCTCCACAACCCCTGAACCAGACCTGGGTAAGGCGGGCTGTAGGAGGTTGTCCCGCAGATCTGCCAAACAAAAGATCAAAACTTACAAAGAAAGTGATGGAGAAAATGAGGGGTACATTTCTATTGATGAAAGTGATTGTGAAGATAAGACTTATAATCCTTTAAAAGAAAAGAAAGCAGCCACTCACGTCTTGAATTTGAGTGAAGAAAGTAACTCTGACTGATTTTTCTCAGTAAAGTACATTAGTAGAGAAAATAGTTTTAATGTACTCTATTAAGAAATTTTAGGTTATATGTATTTTGTTTGTAACAATTACCCGGTAGTTCAAAGAGTATTATTAAGTTTTTAGACCAGTTAAATTGGTAACTTTTGTGGTACATTAAACTTTTTTGTATTTAAATAAATCTAAATTTTATATGTACAGTACTTAATTTACTGTATACCTTAATTTTAGAATGTACAGTCGATCCCATGTTTAATATTCATGGACACTTTATTCTTGATAAAAAAGTTTTAATTATTATTTTGATATTACCACAAATTTTAAATACTGTTGATACTACAAACCTTTAGCCAATACAGTACAGTAAACTTTTGGTATTCTTGGTTTCTGGATTTGCAAAATTTAAATATTTACCAACCCTTTATGCTCGACCCCAGACCTCTAGTGTTCTCAGATCTTGAACGGGTTGACAATCCCTGCTTCTTGAGGTGAATCTCTTGGTAAAACATAAACATCATCATAATTCATGAAATATTATTTATTGTAATGATACATTGAGGGTAAAACTACCTTCACTTCCCATAAACTGCTTTCCGAATTTCCTAAAAAAATCAGAGAATATTCAATATTTACTGTATTTTATACACAGTGATCAGCTACGTGCAGTAAACTTTAGTTTGTATTTCTGGGACAATTCTAAGGCACAATGTTGATAGGACAGAATGTTGGAATGTGCACAGTTTCCTAGCTACTGCACCTGAGGTAATGTTAGTGAGGGAGTGAACAGCTGTAGATTTTTTTTGTAATTTTATGCATATTGTGATACAGTTGTGTTATTAGAGTAAATGTTCAAAATTCCCTCACTCTGCCTCTATACAGTATCCCATTGTGAAGAGTGGGCAATGCTGAGGGGGACAAGTGGAGGGTAGTAGGAAGGCAGGAGGATGAGTGGTGAGGAGCAGCGTGTACACTGCATCGTGGTTGAGAAGCTATTGAGAGACAATGAGGGAAGGAAGTTGGGAGGCCTACAATTTCCTCAATTTAGTAGCCATGAGGCTTTGTACTCTTGACAAAGTGAAAGTGTGCAATTTGATAAAAAAATCTGGACACACTTTACAATGTTCAGTGGGGTTAATACCCTACTGGGAGCAAAATAATCACTTGAGCTAATACAGTAGAATGTCGATTTAAAGCGATTCAATTTAAAATTATTGATTTAAAGTGACACCCACAATTAAGGACAATGTATTAATTTAAAGCGAATCTTTCCTATTTTATGTGAGTCATTCTGGAGCATCATATGGAAATACACACTATTTTAAAATTCGCGCCTAATGTTTACCTACCAGACGCGTTTCTGGGCAGGCTACATGGCTGCCCGCCACCCTCTCACACTCTCACGCATCCTTAGTTCTCGCACTGATGCTCTAGTGAACGAACGTATTATGAGACACTATCTCCTTCTACCACGTGCATCAACCATCGCATTTATGTCCAAAAGGCCAGCTACCACATCATTCCCAAAGATCTGGGGGTCCTGGTGGTAGAGTGGTACCGCTCTTGCCTTCGCAAGCGAGATGTCACGGGTTCAATTCCCGGGCTGGTGGAAGTTGTTTGGACATACTTCCTAGCCCCCATTAGTCCCTGTTCACCTAGCAGTTAAGTAGGTACCTGTTGTAAATCGAAAGTTGCGAATTCGTATTCAGGGACAAGTTGTTGGAGCTTCCAATAGCTTGATGACATAAACCATTGACTCTTCAGGATTCTATGCCCTTGACTCTTCAGGCTTCTACGCCCTTAACTCGTGAGACATAAAGACAAGCATGAACTTAGCATGCTTCCCTGTTGGGCACTGTAAATGCTTCTGTGCTTCACCTTACACAAGGATGTAGGGGAGTGCCCAATAAATAATAAAAAAAAAAAAAAAAATTCCCAAAGACCAAGAAATCAAGGCAGGCAATTACACTGGAGCAGAAAATCAAGGTGCTGGAAGCCCCGCAGCAAGGAAATGGTGCTTCAAATGTGGTGTGCCAATTTGGGCAGTGATGTGGACAATGACCTGGTCGGGTTGAGCTCTGCATCTTCAGAGAATGAATTGCTTAACTAAAGTTGAGTGAAAATCTATTTTAGATAAAATAAAGTAATTAAAAATAAGTTGAGAGGAAAGTGAAAGAGCTTGGTGAGTCAGACGAGAGGCGGGCAATGTGCGGCGCCAGTGTGACCACCCTCTAACATCAGCTGATCGCTAGTAAACAGACCATTTCGCATCCCTTAATTTTAGCTGTGTTGATTTATGAGTGTTTGTTTTAACATAATACTACAAAAAACAATATTTGTTTATTCTAGGAGATGGGCTGAATTGCATCTGGGTAGACTCTCAGTCTTTTTAGTATTTTGTGTTTCTCTCAAGTACCAAACTAAATTATTCCATAGAAACAACACTTCGATTTAGTGCAAATTCGGTTTAAAGTGACCTCTCTTGGAACGTATCTCGTGTTATATCGACGTTTTACTTAATACAGTACTTGCAGCTCTTTGGGAAAAAAAAGATGGCAAAATATCCTGGGTATATTTTTCTTAGTGCTAGTGTATTTCTCTGACATTTCCTATAATTTAGCCGCACAGATGATATTCCCCAAAAGCTTAAGAGAGACGTTGAAATATGACCAAACATCAAATACTCACTCATGAGAACAATCTGTTATGGATGAGGAAATCCTGTTGAATCTGTTATAGCTGAAGCTGTAGTGATATTGATATAACATGGGGGAGCAAAGTCCTTCAGCTTGACCACCTGAGTAAAGCTCTCAACAGTTGCCGCGATGCATCCAATAGCTCCCAGACACATGATATTGGCAGCTAACACAACGTCTCTCACATCCACACGGCCACTAGCTTTATGCTGTAAAATATTTGAAAGGGTTGCAGTAAGGAATCCCATTATATTGCTGAGATACGTGATCCACAGGACCATCTGCCAGAATATAGCCCAACGTGCTGTAAACCCTCACTATTTTGCACCAGCTAGGGATGCTTGGAGTCAAGTCAGTCCACTCACCCTCTTGAGAACCCCTTTCATTTGACTTCACCCAAGCCAGTAGTCTTAATGCTCACTGCCATGTACAAGTAACCAATCAATGCCTTGTTTTCTGTAGTACAATATATATATAAACACATGACAATGACTCAAACATCAATATTCAGTATGTTAATATTATTTTTTGCACCCCAAGACTAAGACAGAGGAGCATTGTGTTCATTACTGTAATCTGGGTCTAATTTAATTCAGCAGTTGCCAGTTTTGTCTTATTTTCACCTTTTCTGAGATGTTTCTCCAAGTCACTGATGGAGCAATGTTACTAAAGCATAAATAGAGAAAGAACAGAACTAATTTACTTGCTGGTCAGGAGGCTTGACCTAGGCAACATTCGGTACTTATATGAGAACTTAACATTTACATCATTGAAACTATGTACAACAAGTTTGAAGTTTCTTAGTTTTTTCTAAAATTGTAAATAATTGTTAAATATACCTAAAGAATGTGAAACTCTGGGGTTTACAGCATCATAATGGATCGTAGGATCAAACATGTTAATTATTATCATTTCTCTATAGACTAGATTATAAAATAAACTCGCCTTAATAAGGATGTGGAAGGCTGGAGGGAAGATAAATATAAAGGGTGTGACAAGAAGACCGCCGACCAGCTCAATAGCAACAGCAAAATGTGGAATAGATTCACACACAAAGAACGAGTAGCATGACTGTTGTGCGGAGACAGATGCGTCGCCAACCAAACTCTGAAAATGTGTTTTAAGAGCATAAAGCAACAGCTAGATCAGAAATACTGTGGGTAAGTAAAGCACAGTACAGAATAGTCTTTGACAAGACTTTCAAGAGCAATGGAGGGATCCTACTTAGACCACTGGTGTCCTTCCCTCAGCATGGCCACCTCTAGTGGATGGACATCTGGTAAATTAGGTTGCTAAGTAAGTTAAATACAGGTACACCACCGATTTTCCGGCACCCTTGGTTCTAAAGCCTTGCCGGATTACTCATTTTGCCGGACCAACCAAGGTAACGCAGTAATAATTCAACAATACACCTGTGACCCACTAATTATACACCTCCCGTGTCTCTAAAGTACCATAGACTGATAGAAACTTAAATATTAAATGTAAATTAAATGTGAATTAAATGCTTAAATGAAAGACATTAGTATAAATGATACAAGTTTATTAGTATCAATGAAACAGGATTATTAATTATCTTGTATCGATATGGACTGGCGTTTACCCTTGACACCATCACTGACACTTGCATCTTTCTCAGAAGTCACACCTAGGGTTAAATGTAAGCAAAATGAGCTGAGAATCGCACAAAATCGAGGGATCACCCGCAACAACTGCAGTATAAACAACTAGTCTGGCAGTTGCGGGAATTTCAAGGGCCTTCTCGTAATTTTTTCTGCACTAAACAAGGTGCTGGACCATCAGTTCCCGGAAAATCGGTAGTGTACCTGCAATTTCTTTATACATAGATTGAGCCGTCAGTTTTTGGAACATTTAAATATGAAAATACTAGTAGCCAGAAACAACTTGCTTATTACCATTACATGATACTCAGCTGTGACTAAACGTTATTATTTTAGTATTGGTTACAAAGAAAGTAACCAAAACGACCAACATGATACCAAAACAAATGAAAGTGTCAGTCAACACACACTACTCACCGTCAGGAATATGAAGGGAATTCTCAAGGTCTTGGAAAAGTGTGTTGATCCCGAGCACCAGGCAGAGGAGCAGCTGAAATATAGCTCTTGTCAACCATACTGTGATGCTCAAGTACACAGTAACTTACAAGACACACGATGCTGTACAATACAGTATTTATAAAGGTACAAGTATACTCCTGTGCCTGCCTCCCTTATCTTACCTACATGTATACTCCACTGTCATATATACTTCCCTATCATGTACAGTATACTGCCCTGCCTCCCTTACCTGCATGGAGACAATGGCCATGTTGACGTATAGAAGAGGACCGGCAGAGAGGTTGTTGAGGATGTTGGCCTTAACAGATGACCCCAAGATAACAAAGGCAGCAACAGAGAGACTCACAAACAGACACACACTGCCTGTAACACAATAACTGACTGTGATATGTTTCATCTTGTATCGTTGGGGTCAAACATTCGCTCACTCCCAAACTGAAGCAGTATCAACCCCAAATGAAATGAAACATCGCGCAGATCGGTTGATCTTCCGCCACACCCTGTCACACAAGGACACCACAGCCATATAATATAAACAATCAGTAAATTTTATGTGAAGAATAATATCACTATAAGATAAATAAAATCACAGCAGGAACATCAAGGCAGCATTTGTACAGTTAGTGGACCATGCAGAATTCCTGATGTAATAATTTATATGAAAAGTGTACGCGAGTTGTTTGTAACTTACCAATAAAAGCAACTACGAGAGCATGTGGTAGGCGATGCTTCTGACGCATGTCCATCTGCACAGTCAGGATCATTGGGTGAATGTCAAACTGTTTGGGACAATAAATAATCAATATTCAATTACAAATGCAGACATTACTCTACTAAAGAAATAATGAAAATAACATCAAGAAAATATACACCATAAAAATCAAGCAAGAGTCTTTCAGACACAGACACCAAGTACTCCAGCAAGGTCACAAAGGGAGAAATATTTGGATTTTTTTTTTTTTAAACTTTACGATTTCCTGCATGGGCATCTGCTGGGGGAAGGGCAGTGTCAAGGGAGAGAACTGGTTGGTTGTGTCGGGTATTAACGCGGTAATTTTTCTGAGGTCTGGGTAGATAAGCAGATTAGGTTAGGCTTTCTCCAACTGGCCAGACAACTATTATTTGTGGCAGTCATCAGGTATATCATTACCTTCCTCAGAAATAATTGATATATGAAGAGTAAGAGTTAGCTGGAAACAAAATAAAGCTGTTGCCACAACAAGTCTCGACCAACCTGGAATGCTACGGCAGCAAAACAATACGCGGCAGCAACCAGAGAGGGAGTCACTGGGGCTGGATCACTTGTGTCAGGAGCATCAAGAATTAAACCTACGAGTGTTAAGATGCTCACAAGCACTACTGACGAGGCTCCAATCCACGTCACCACACTGTTGATTAAGAACCAATATATAAGTAAAACCCAATAATCCAAAAATTAGGAGAAAATACACTATGTTTAATTGATACTTGAAGACAAGGTATAATACCTTGGTGGCCTTAATAGTGTAGAGTATTGAGCTCTCTTACCCCAGGTCCTTTGGTGTGCCCAGCCAGAGGAGCGGTGTGAGGATGATGGTGGTGATCAGCAACCAGTAACAGAAGGAGAAATTAAGTCCTGCCAGCTTCTCCACTAACTGCTGCAGGGTCTCTGAAGCTGTAAACACCAATGACAACGATTATGTTATGTTTATGAATGATCTGTCTATACAAAGAAGTGTCTGAGGGTTAAAGGATTACACAGTAAGTCCTCGTTTAATGTTGGCCCGCTTAACATTGTCTCGGTACTAAGTCGCTTAACTTTTGAGACCAAAAATACATTCAACGTTCTGGTGATCGATACTACGTCGTTTTGCGTCGTCACGGACTACTTTCTATGGCGCTCTATCTGGACGCACTACACTCTCTCGGCTCGGCGCGCTGCCCTCACACGCGGAACGTCACAGCGTCCCCAGGCGATGCCAAGCCTGTCTCTGTTACGACTTCACATCATTGATGTGTGCTTTAGTGCTTTCGCTCTATAACTGTACTCTAACCATTCGAACGTGGTGTGGTCATAGCCGCTGTGCTTGGTCTAACCCCTACAACGGTGCGTACTGTCAGGACCATCTCTGACAAGATTAAGGTTAGTGCTGGATGTGGTACTACTCTCAGTGCAACAAAAACAACTCGTACTAGAAATACAGTGATAGAAAAAGTGGAAAAGATGCTGGTTATGTGGATGGAGGATCAGAATCAATGCAATGCCCCTGTGAGCCTTATGGTTATACAGCATAAGGCCATATCCTTGTTCAACAACATCAAGGCAGAAGAGGGTGAAGGATCGAAGGAAGAGACCTTCACGGCCAGCCGAGGCTGGTTTCAATGATTTAAGCGCAGGTATAACTTCCACAATATTAAGATGACTGGTGAAGCTGTCAGCTCAGATACGGCTGCAGTCGAGACATTCCCACCAGAATTCAAACGGATTTTCCAGGAATGAGGTTACTCATCAAAGCAAGTCTTCAATTTGGCTGAGACTGGCCTCTTTTGGAAGAGGATGCCTAAGAGGAC